>NC_134485.1:91020481-91290481 GCF_040206685.1 Ascaphus truei
AGGCACAGGTCCCTGCCCCGTGGAGCTTACACTCTATGTTTTTTGGTGCCTGAGGCACAGGGAGATAAAGTAACTTGCCCAAGGTCACAAGGAGCCAACACCAGGAATTGAACCAGGCTCCCCTGCTTCAAACTCTTTGTGCCAGTCAGTGTCTTTTACTCACTGAGCCACTCCCTCTCCCATATATCTATATATTGACAATTTTTGGATATATATTTAAACATGTAAAAAAAATGTTTGCTAAGTTTTAGTTATTCATAGATGAATAATCAATCATTGTAACTTTTGTATAGACCTCAACTATCCTGTGTATATTAATCTCATCCTTTTCTCTATTTAGTTGTGATATCATATATGGTTATTTAACTAGCTATCTAGTATACTGATGGGAATTTTGAATAGTAAGGTTAACACAGATGACCTAATTTAGTCATGATTGGACCAATTTTATTATCATGCTGTGATTGGACAGAAAGACTTTTACATAGCAATCTATTGAAAGTACACTTCATCCCCTGATGAAATCTGTTGTTTCGGAAGAAACACGTAGGGTCACGTGGTCTAATTGAGCTCCTGTGGTGGAATAGCTCATACGCCAGTTGCCAGGAAGGGAAACGCATTCCCTGAGTCGCACGCATCACGCAATACAGATTGAATCTGCTAGGAACCACAGGCTGCATTTTCGGGGTTGCCGGAGGGACATTCTACCAGGTGACACCAGCAGCAGTGAGGTCTGATGTGACAGAGCAAGCAGACGGCGATCAGGCTACACGTTGGCGCATGGGCTTATTTTGCATTGACAAATTGTGAGTGTGCATTTGTCATGTTAATGATATTAAAAGTTTGCTATTGGATTTTACACAAGGATCGGGCGCTTTTCCTTTTCTAATATATATATATATATATAGAAGAAGAGATCAGTTTATATTTGAATGTTATCTGTGCTTGTCCTTCCCCCGGTGTGGATGAGATTTATGGCTAGAGGTGTTAAATTGTTCCTGAAAGTGAGTGTGTGTGTGTGTGTGTGTGTGTGTGTGTGTGTGTGTGTGTGTGTGTGTGTGTGTGTGTGTGTGTGTGTGTGTGTGTGTGTGTGTGTGTGTGTGTGTGTGTGTGTGTGTGTGTGTGTGTGTATATCTGTGTGAATATAAATGAATGGAGAGCCCACAGTGTATACAGTGCTTTACAAAAGGGACGTAGGAGTGGGAGTTAATATAAATGGTGTGGGTAGGTGTGGAAATGTGAGAGATAGTAGCATAACTAAAAGTGTGTGTGGATACTATGTGGTCCCTATTGGTGTATAGGGATGGAAAAACAAGGAGTATTGGTATGTGTTAGAGACAGCTGTGTGTGCATACATATAGCACAGTATGTACAGACATGGTCTTAAGCGCTCATGGGGAGAGAGTTCACTTGTGTCAGTAATGACTCATAAAATTTCGATCTCTGTTTAGGCCACCGTTAAGTGTCCCGAACAGTTCCATAAATTTGTATTCATGCAACCGTCTCTTTTCCCCTACATGTATACCTCTACAGTACATGTATATATATATACCAGCCCCCTGTAGTAATTAAGAATCCAGATGCTAATCCCGTAGGTAAGAATAGTGTAGATATTACCAGATTGAAGTCCAACAATGAGGAGACAGCACACCAGGAATGATGTTCAAAATGATTCTGTATTAAGACAGGCATTTTAAACAACATCGGCATACTCTGGCAACAATGAGGTGTATGCCTATTTTTCAAGTCCAACCCTTACCTCACGGAGGAGATAGGGGCAAAATCCTCCTCCAACAAGAAGCCAGATTTATACACGACTTAAAAACTATGGCACCATACAGACTCAGTGAAGATTTAAAACTCAGCTGTTTTTTATAATCATTTATTGCATTTAATTGGTTTCGGTATTTTTTGTTTATTTTTGTTTATTTGTTTTACATGTCTTTTTTCACTCTTTGCACTGTATTATACACAAATGTCCTTTTTTTCTTTTCTTTTCTCATTCATGCTCTCCTGTTGTCATGATAGCCCTATTGTGTTATTTTTATCAAGGTTCCTCAGACTAATTGAATTTTTTCCAATTACTCTGACAACATATTATGTTATATACATATTTTTACATTTTACAGCATCAAATTGTTCTTGGTTTAACTACTTTTTATGTTTCAAATAAACCCCAAACATTATGCTCATTTCATTCAGGACTGTTTGCCATAGGTTACCATAGTGATGTCGGATGCCCCTGTATGCAAATGCATAGTTCACGATTGGCCCCATAGAAGCAACGTGGGTACGTGCACTAGACATAAACAGTGTCTATGACTCTGCAATTGTTCGCGTATGCGTAATCATGATAGGTTTATACCAAGTGGCCACCATACTTTTTGTTTTGTGGCGATGCCGGATGCTCCGGTATGCACATGCGCAGTCCACGCTCTGCCCTAAGGTAGTTGCGCTGACGCGCACTAGTTACAAACAATGCCCAGGTTTACACATGCGCAACTATGACACAGCAACAGCAGGCTGACACCAGGCGGCCACCATACTTTTTTCTTGCTGGCATCTGACCAATCCACTGAGCAGGAAAGTTACACATGACCATTAGCCTTCAATCTAACAGGTAAGGCTATCATTGACAACAGGTGAGCTATTTCGCAGGTTTTTCTTATGCTCTGATTGGTGAATTGGGTGTCATGAGTCACAGGGTGTTGGTATAAATGTATGTCACGGTCATTTGACCATTGCAAGCCCTGAAGAAGGTCCCTCTCTGCAGACCGAAACGTTGGCTGGGGTGCCTGTATTCTTCTACAATACAGAATCATTTTGAACATCATTCCTGGTGGGCTGTCTCCTCATTGCTGGACTTCAATCTGGTAATATCTACAATATATATATATATATATATATATATATATATATTATATATATATATATATATATATATATATATATATTTATTTATTTATTTTATTTATAAAATATTTTACCAGGAAGTAATACATTGAGAGTTACCTCTCGTTTTCAAGTATGTCCTGGGCACAGAGTAAAACAAAATAATACATGGTTAAAAATACAGTTACATAAATGAACAAGGTATACATTATATACAAGACATTGCATGCACAGTTAAAGAAAATATATATTATGAGCGTATGAAACAGTTACAGACCAGATTAAAGTGTGAGACAGCCTTAGATTTGAAAGAACTTAAGCTGGTGGTGGATATGAGAGTCTCTGGTAGGTTGTTCCAGTTTTGGGGTGCACGGAAGGAGAAGGAGGAACGTCCGGATACTTTGTTGAGTCTTGGGACCATGAATAGTCTTTTGGAGTCTGATCTCAGGTGATAGGTACTGCATGTGGTAGGGGTGAGGAGCTTGTTCAGGTAGCTGGGTAGCTTGCCCAGAAAGTATTTGAGGGTCAGACAGGAAAGGTGAACTTTGCGCCTAGACTCTAGTGATGACCAATCTAGTTCTTTGAGCATTTCGCAGTGATGTGTGTTGTAGTTGCATTGGAGAACAAAACGACAAATTGAATTGTAGAGGGTGTCAAGTTTGCTAAGGTGGGTTTGAGGAGCCGAGTCATATACTATGTCTCCATAGTCAATAATTGGCATTAGCATCTGCTGTGCAATACGCTTTCTGACCAGGAGACTTAGGGAGGATTTGTTCCTGTAAAGTACCCCTAGTTTGGCATAGGTCTTGGTTGTCAGGGTATCAATGTGCATCCCGAATGTTAAGTGGGAGTCAAACCATAAGCCCAGGTATTTAAAACTAGTGACAGGTGTTAGGGTGGTTTTAGCGTTGGTTCTAATCAGGAGCTCAGTCACTGGAAGCTTTAAAAATTTAGTCTTGGTCCCAAATACCATTGTTACAGTCTTGTCAGTGTTTAAAAACAGTTTGTTTTGGGAAATCCAGTTTTCGAGTCTCAAAAAGTCAGACTGAAGTATGTGTTGAAGGTCAGAGAGGCTATGGCTGTGTGCATACAGGATTGTGTCATCTGCATACATGTGTATTGAGGCTTCCTTACAAGCTGTGGGAAGATCATTAATGAACACTGAGAAGAGTAGGGGCCCCAGAACAGAGCCTTGCGGTACACCACAGGTGATATCCAGGGGGTTGGAGTTAGAGCCTGAGATGGACACATGTTGGGATCTTCCTGATAGGTAGGACTGAAACCAGTTTAAAGCATGTTTCCCTATTCCAGAGCTCTGGAGTTTGTTAAGCAGGATAACATGATCAACTGTGTCAAAAGCCTTTGCAAAATCTAGGAATACTGCACCAGTGAGTTGTCCCCGTTCCATTCCACACTGGATTTCATTGCAAACTTTTAGCAGGGTAGTTACGGTGGAGTGTTTGGGACGAAACCCAGACTGGAATTGGCTAGGGAAATTTGTCTTGGTGTAGAAATCGCTTAATTGGGAGTGGACACATTTTTCCATAACTTTGGATAGAATTGGGAGAAGTGAGATTGGCCTGTAGTTTGAGACAGTGTTTTTGTCCCCACTTTTGAAGATTGGGACAACTCTGGCAGTTTTCCAGGTCTTAGGGATATGGCCTGCAGACAGGATAGAGTTGACTATGGACGCAATTGGTTTGGCAATGGCCAAATATACAAACATGTATATATATGAGAGAGAGATATTTATTGGTTGTATTTATAAATCCTTATTGTTAGCTTTATGAATTAGCTATATAAGTAAACAAGATTATAATTACTGTATGCAGTTGTTTCTATATTTTTTTTGTTTTGATATTTAAACAATGCAGGGAGATACCGGCACCCCATACTGGGGCCAGTAGCTCGGGAAGCAAGGGATCCCTGAGGCTGAAATTAATGTGATTCAGTCCCAGAGAGCCCCTTCTTCAATAATGTTATTAAAATAAAAATGCCTTAATTATCTTAGTAGCTAGCCACTAAGGTAATGAAGGGATTAAACCAGAGTACCCGGTTTGTTGGGGGTAGAGGGGTTGGGTGAAAGGGGTAGTAGCCCCAGGATGGGTGGTTAGGGTCAAACCTTTCATTACCTTAGCTGCAGTAACTGCTAAAGTAATGAAGGGGTAAACTCCTCCAACAACCCTCACGTTAGGTCTAAGCACCCGCCACTGGAGCCACTTCAACCTTCATCCACCTCCTCTACCCCCAACAAACTGGGTACTGATAGTTAACCTCTTCATTGTCTTAGTGGTTAGCCGCTAAGGTAATGAAGCTGCCTGTAAATTAATTTTTATTACATACAGAATGATGGAAGCAGGGGGTCTCCGGAGCTGACCGTCTCGACTTCAATCCAATGTACTGCACCGACACACTTTATTCGAGCAAATACCCAGTATGTACCTGGCAGATACCTGGAATGCGCCGCTCCTCACCTCTGACAAGCCCCGTTGCGTTTGCCTTCCCAGCCTGGGTTCATGCCTGGCTGACGGGCGGCTGATCTGTTAAATGATAATGATTAGGATTTAATAGGCTGCAATGCTTCGCGTGTCTACCAGATGGCATAAATTCATGAATTGTAATGCAGTTTATATATATATACTGTGCAGTATTGCAGCCAGCGGGAATAAAATGCTTCAATCCCTGCCTGGAAAATACCTCAATGCACTCGGGCAGAAAACAGTCACAAACCTCAATACACCCGGGTATACCCGAATTCGTGGGACTAGCCGAGCTCGAATAAAGTGTGTCGCCAGTGTACGGGAACAGAAATTTTCAACTGGCGCTCTATTAGTGTAAAAAGTGAATATAAAAAAAACAATATTAATAGTGAAAAAGTGGACACTTTGTGAAAAATACACACACATAAATCTGTTACGATCATGATTACAATGTTAATTGATAATCAGTGAGAAAGTGATTTTCATATAATAAATAAAGTTGGTAACCAGTTTTGCTGCTCTGACCCAAGTAGAACCTTCCTCTGGGGTTCTTGAAGTACTGATCTCGGAAATATGGGGAGCGCGAAAAAACGGAAAACATAAAAAAAATATATATTGCTAGTTTGTATGTGTAGGCGGACGCTCACAGAGGTATGCAAGGGAGACTGATTATAGTGAAATTAAAATAAGCCTTTTATTGCGCTTGTTTCCTTAACATCAGGAAACCATCCAAACAAGGGGTAAACAAAGCTTCTATTAACTTGGGAGTATTTCTAGTGAAATACTATGCAGTTCACAACTCCCTTAGATAAGCATGTCTCCCAGCCCCAAACATATAGCATGAAATAAGCAGATATAGAAAGTCTCATAAATGAAAGTCTTATCTGTTCCTTGTGGTTTGGAGGGAAAATCTTCTCTGTCCCTGGTTCAGCTCCCTTTTCCTCAGGGTGTATCAGCATTCAGGTTTAGAAGTTTCCCCTGTGTTTTGAAAGCAGCTCTGCTGTTTCTTCTGACAGGGCTCAAGACAAGTGTCTCCAAGTTCAGCTCAGGTGTGAGCTAAGGAGTCTCACTTCCTGTCTCAAAAGACAGGCTTTTCTAAGCAATCTAATCAGGCAGGTGGTGTTTGTTAATTGACTACCAGCAGTTAACCCCCACACTGCTGGATTAGAGGCACATTACTTGAACAGGGATAACTCCCCTGTTACATACCTCCCCTGTTTGTGGGAAGCTCGGGCTTGCCACGGCCAAAGCCCATCCTTCCACTCTCAATCTAGATATCTCTGTGACTTGAATGAGAGTGGATGGAGGAAGAGAACCCTCAGTCCTGCTGGGATTGGAGCCCTTTCTCCAGTTTATTCGTGTCTCCTCCTGAAGGTGCTTGAGATCAGCACCCCTCAGTCGCTCGAGGAGGACTTTTTCTAAGTATAGTCTTTTTGCTACGTGCGTGGTCATGAGATTTCCCTCGCGTCGGGTGCTCGTCTTATTGTAGGCATACTGTATGGCAGCAGTTGCAGAGCGTTTAAAAACAGCCCTTTGAGTTTTCCGCTCTTGAAGCTGTCTCGTTGCCCTTTTCCCACTCAATGGGGTTGCTAGTTCAGCCTCTTTGGGGTTAAGTTGCAATTCCACACCCACTTCCAGAGAATGTCCCCTCTTTTCAGCTTCATCAGCTA
Organism: Ascaphus truei; assembly: GCF_040206685.1. Classification (NCBI taxonomy): domain Eukaryota; kingdom Metazoa; phylum Chordata; class Amphibia; order Anura; family Ascaphidae; genus Ascaphus; species Ascaphus truei. Next base: position 91,027,524 of record NC_134485.1, read on the forward strand.
AGGATTCTTCTGGTTTTGATTCAGCACGTGTACCTTCTTTTGTTGCCTGTTGGGTGGCTGAAGGTTTTGCTAGTGCTTGTTAAGGTGGTTCAAATTTTGCAACCTTGTCTTTCAGATGAGCGGTATTCCCAGCTCTCACTGTACCCTTGTCTTCATGGGTTTTTGAGGCTGTGGGATACTGACGCTTAGTCAGGGTCAATACTTGTCCTTGTAGGACTGTAATCTCATCCGCGAGAGATCCCTGTTTTTTGAGTGCGTCTTGCAAGTCTCTTCTCAGGGAATTTATCTGCACGCTTTGCTTTCTCTGAGCATGCTTCCACATTTTTATTGCATTGTGAAGCACTATGAATTTCTTTGCTCAGGCCACAGTTACTTGTTTTAGTTTATGGACCTTCTTGTGCTCCCTTTTGTGCCGGGTCACCTGGGTTCTAAGCTTGGCCTCTAGCGATGCTTTGGTGATGCGAGGGTAGCCTTCAGTTTCTCATGCTGCTTTGCGGGGACATACTGGGTCATCAGACATTCCTGCAGCACTTGAATTTCTTTAACAGCCTGCAGATTTTCTTCCTGCAGAGTTCGCTGCTTCTCCTTGGCCTTCTCGAGGTGCGTATGCAGACCTTGCAGTTGGTTCTGCAGTCGGTGGTCTGCTTCAAACTTCTCACCTTCCAAAAGTCTATTTATTTCCTTAAGCTCGTGTAGCTTTTCATTCTTTTCCTTGACTTCGTACTGCACCGACACACTTTATTCGAGCAAATACCCAGTATGTACCTGGCAGATACCTGGAATGCGCCGCTCCTCACCTCTGACAAGCCCCGTTGCGTTTGCCATCCCAGCCTGGGTTCATGCCTGGCTGACGGGCGGCTGATCTGTTAAATGATAATGATTAGGATTTAATAGGCTGCAATGCTTCGCGTGTCTACCAGATGGCATAAATTCATGAATTGTAATGCAGTATATATATATATACTGTGCAGTATTGCAGCCAGCGGGAATAAAATGCTTCAATCCCTGCCTGGAAAATAACCCAATGCACTCGGGCAGAAAACAGTCACAAACCTCAATACACCCGGGTATACCCGAATTCGTGGGACTAGCCGAGCTCGAATAAAGTGTGTCGCCAGTGTATGTCAACTGAAAATGTTCATCTTTGAGTTTTAAGTTTTTTCTTTGTAATCTTAAATGTTCTCCTTTTTCAGTCTCTGTACTATTCAGGGCCTCTTTGCAGTCCTCCTTCCATTTTAGGAACATCTGCTTTGAGAATGACAGTCTCCTGGCGTGAGACATCCTTCTCTAGGTTGAGGGTCTGAAGCACCTTCTGGGAGACTTGGAGATCTGTATTAAGATTGACAATCGTTTCTTTAGAAACGTCCAGCTCCTCAGTGAGACTGTGTAGTTCCTTTCTGGAATCTTCCAGGTCTGTGTGGCAGCTGTTGGTCTCATGATGTGAGGCATCCAGTGCTCTGCGGAGTGTCTGAACCTCTTTCTGAGATACGTCCACCTCTATCCGGACACTGTTGACCTCCTCTTGTGAGGCATTCAGCTCTATGCGAAGAGTGTGAACCTCTTGCTGGAAGACTGTCATCTGCTTCAGTGTCTCCTCATACTTCCGCTTTAGCGTAGCCACCATTTTATCAGAACGGCTCTGCTTTTCATCCTTGGTGGAAATAGTAGCATTTGCAGTATCTAGCTCAGTCTTGAGATCATCCAATTTTGTCCTGGCTAAAGAGTAAATTGTGAGCACATCTTTTTGTAGCCTCACGTTATTTTTCTGTAGCTCTGTGTAACCATCTTCCATTTGTTTCAATTGTTCACGGAGCATATCACAGTCATGCCTGGCATTTTTCAGGGCATCTTCAGGGCTGGTCAAGGGATTATAACTCACTGGTTCCGGCTCCACTTCCCTGGGATGGTTGGTTGAGGGTTCCGCACTGTTGGCACCGGACAGACACTTCTTTGGGGTACATGACTTCTGCCTTGGGCCCTCTGGATATTCGGTTAACCGCGGGACGAATTCTCCATTTTCTCTAGGTTGCAGGGCAACTCGGTCCCCCTTTTCCTCCACAGGATCTGCGGACGTGTCTGTTGCTTGCACGGTAAGTGAAGAACCGCTTTTCTTTTTCCGCTTTTTTGTTTTGGATGACTCCGTCCCTTCCGGAATACTGGGGTCTCCTTCTTTATTTGATACTTTAGCAGCTTCATTATATACACCAGGCTTTTCTTGCAGTTGCTTTAGCTGACAGAAATATTGGGTGATCTGCTGCTCCCTCTCTTTCTCTTGTCGACCATATTCGTCATCATAGGGCGGTCTTCTCTGTTTGTGCCGAGTTCAGGCACCCCCACCATTCTTGGGGTGTTTTGTGGATGTGACTCGGTTCGGGTTCCCCATAAGTGATGTCTTCCTCTTTATTGGACTGGAAGGGCCACTCTTCCGTGGGGTCAGGTTCATTACAGGAACGCTGCATCTTGTCCTCCATTTTTAGGCTATCAGGTGTAATTTTCTTCCTGACCTCAGGAGGCGCTATTGCAGCTGTTGCCACTGTGTTTGCTAGAACCCCCAATTGTGGTAGTCCTACAGGTGGGCATAATTTGCTTGTAGAGGTCGTAGCTCTCACAGGCATCTCTGTAGAATTTTTCTTTCTTGGATAAGTTTTACAATATCAGCAGTACTGTGCATGCATTTTCTCTCATCAGATATACAAGATGTGCAGTTGCTAGGTAAAAACATCTATTTGCTTTACACCATTTACTTGCTAGGTATAATCTCTCATTAGGTATGCTGAATGTGTAGTTGCTAGGTAAAAACTTCTGTTTGCTTTACACCATTTACTTGCTAGGTCCAATCTCTCTGCTTCAACCAAATAATGTGGTTTTCTCCTTGAGTTCAGTCTCAACTTTGGGTATTATGACATTCACTCTTCACACTTTGGGATACCTTTACACAGTTCAGCAATTCCTTTTTTATCTAGTAGGCAATTTTACCCTCAGCATTTGTTTACTGAAAATTCCCCTGCTTCAGCACAGTCTTGCATCAATTTTCATATTTTTCTGCATATACTCCATTCACAACTGGTAGTCCTATGCGGTGTGGCAGCCTTTACTTGCAGAATCAGTACCGCTCATGGGTCACCATTTGTATTCACTGCTTCTGCTAAACATTTGAAAATTACAAACGCCTATCCCTTTCAAGGGCTAACTCACTTCTTTAACCCTGACTATGGCAGGAAGGCAAACCCCCTTTTTCAATGACCATATTACACTTTATTGTGATAGGCAAATAAGGTTTACCGGCTTCAGCAGTCTCTCTCTCTCTCCTCTCGGGATTGGGGAAAAGAGTCCATCTGTGGTTTTGTAAGTTTCAGTGCAGTGGTGTGTATCACTTTAACTCTGATCTCTGCTGCATGAGATTTTTTTTTTTAAGTTGCTCAGACTGTTCTGAAAAAGCAAAAAGCATAAAAAAAAATTCACAGCCAAACTCCGGGTTCCTTAACTTCAAGAACCCCCTCTTGTCCCACTTCAGACACCATATGTAGGCGGACGCTCACAGAGGTATGCAAGGGAGACTGATTATAGTGAAATTAAAATAAGCCTTTTATAGCGCCTGTTTCCTTAACATCAGGAAACCATCCAAACAAGGGGTAAACAAAGCTTCTATTCACTTGGGAGTATTTCTAGTGAAATACTATGCAGTTCAAAACTCCCTTAGATAAGCATGTCTCCCAGCCCCAAACATAATGCTGCGGCAGCTTTTATTCTAACAAATCACCGGCTTTTACCTGGCTTGTTCCTGGAATGCCACGCTGTTCACCTGGAGCATGCCGCGCTCCTTTTCCGTTCCCAGCCAGGGGTCATGCCCGGCTGACGCGTGGTTGATGGGTTTATTGATAATGGTTCGGATTTAATAGGCTGCAATGCTTCACGTGTCCGCCAGATGGCAGAAATTCATGAATTGTAATGCGCCGAATCAGTAATGTGTCGGCTTGCAGGTGTTTCGTTTAAAAAAGATACTGTACCACAGTGTGCTATTGTAACTTGGCCTTGGCCTTGAGACTGAAGGAAGTGGTTGCAAAAATTTATCAATTTAGGCTTTTCATACATACAGTATTAAAGAAAGACAAAGACCAGTTTCAGTTACAGTATTCTCCAGAGACCCACCCGCCATGAGTGTTCAAGTGCAGCCCGCTTTCCAAATACCTGACAGAAGTTACGCGTATTTGATATGGGCCGCGATTAATGCAACAGATGATAAGATGGCAACAGTTGGTCAAATTTATCAGTATTTTATCGAAAAACTATGACTTTTACAAATTTTCGCCAACTCCTCATACGTAGAAGCGTGCAGTAAGGAAAAGGTTATGTAGTGATCCCTGTTTTCACTGTATTGAGCCCCAATTTGTTGGAGGGTATTGGTGTGTATCACCGGATTTTTCCCGTATCTATGATCATGGAGGCGGCAAAAGGCGAAGGGTCATGTTAAAACCAACTAAGAAGCGACAGTCGCTGCCAAGCAATGCACCAGCACCAGCACCGGCTTCCAATGACGGTCCCACTATCAGTGACAACCCTGAGCCTGAGTCGGATTTGGTGTGCAGTTTTGATGTAGCTTGCATGTACCTGCCTCACCAGCTGACTACAGGTGGACTAGTCCCGCTGCAAACTATCGACGTGGATGATCAAGAAAGCTGGACTGGCAGTGGACTGGCGCCGGCGCCAGCTGAATGGGAAATTCTATGGTGAGTTGCCGTATTATTTTGGTGGGACTGGCTGGGTACTTCTTTACTGTAGGGGGCTGACCATAACTGTACATTAAAACTTTTCTTTTTGTTTTTCCTCAGAAAAGAAAACGGCTAATGGGGGGATTTCGATGGATAATATTGTACTGTATGCTGATGTTTTCCGGCCGTACAGTATACTGTGTAATAAACCCGCATAAATAAATCTATGCATTTATTCTACATGTTCAGTATCATTTCATTATGTGTCTTCTACAGTATACTGTACAGTGGTATACAGTGCCTAACATCAATGGGCAAAAAGAATTTTATCTCTAGGTGCCCTATTTATCTGTAGGTGCCAATTGCGCGAATATAATATAAAATAACCCGTTCTGTGGGTCTGAGCAGGTTGAAATTCGCCTGGCCCTCATGCGGAAGGACCCTTGCCACAGTGGCAAAATATCAGCCTTGCACGACCCCCGAAGGTCCGAGCAGTACTGGCGGCGAGAAAGGGTAAGGCCGGCGAGGAGGGTCCTACCATTGAGCGTAATGGCGGAGAAAGCTTTGAACCGGCTAAGTCAGAATGAGCAGAAACCTGGAACCCACAACTCCGTTTCTGTTCGACCTAGACGGCTCAGATTCGGTCACCATGTAGTACTAGTTGCGGCAGGATTGCATGGCAAATTGCGACCCTCTCGTGGCAACAGAATGGAGTCAAGGTTATGTTAAAGTTCAGGTTTCTGCCATTGACTTGCATGGCAGAAAAAAAGCCACTTTGGTAATGTGCTTTTAAACTGTCTTTTGGTACCTCCGGTTCCGGGGGTCGTGCAAGGCTGATATTTTGCCACTGTGGCAAGGGTCCTTCCGCATGAGGACCAGGCAAATTTCAACCCGCTCAGACCCAAAGAACGGGTTATTTAAAATAATATTTATATATTTATATATGTTTATTTTAAAGATATTAAAGAATGTACTGTATTTTATTTAAAACATGTGACTGTAAACCATACTGGCTGACAAATGTTTTCACACCCTGATGCAATATCAGTGTACTCTCAATTCTCACTGTGCTGTGCACATCAGATTTACATTTCCAATTCGAGAGGGGATTTTCCAAAGCGTTACCGTTAACAAAACTGGCCTCTAAGGGTTGGGGGAGGGGGATGGTGTGATTAGACGCAGGCGTACTAAGTGTTTGTAGCTCGGCTATGGGCGGATTAAGAACACAATGGCAATATGCAGAAGATCAACGACCCAGTGGAGAGAGGGGGATTGTAGGCTAGGGTGACCCAGCCGATTGACGCTTGGCTAGGGAAGGATTAAAAACTCTGGAGGTGTGTGGCTGAAATAGTTAACAGCAGTGTCATTTCAAAAGGCAGTTCATCATAATAATTTGATGAATAAACCCCCAAAGACAACCCCCAAATACAGTACATAAAAAGCAAGTCACTTTAACTCCCTTTGCCCCATGCACCAAAAATGATTTGTGGCAGAAGAATTTAATAAAGGGTGCAGTATGTATTATTGTGTGTTGATGGTTAGAATTGCTGTGCACTTTAAATGTTACAACATTGTACAGTATTTGTAAATAAATGTTTTTGTACTGACTCCACCAATAAAAGAACATGTTGAATTGCCTCACATTGTTTCCATTTGCTCCTTTGCCAGTGTAACAAATGTAGAGGCTTGCTGCACTGTTTTTTTACTGCCTGGTCGCGCAATTGGCGTAGGAACTAGGGCAATTGGCGTGGGAACTAGGTCAATTGGCGTGGGAACTTCTGTTCTAGGGCACCTAGAGATAAAATTAATTTTGCCCCTAGATGTTAGGAACCCCCTCACTTCACCCCAACAGGGTCCGAGCAGTACTGGCGGCGAGAAAGGGTCACGCCAGCGAGGAGGGTCCTACCATGGAGCGTAATGGCGGAGAAAGCTTTGAACCGGCTAAGTCAGAATGAGCAGAAACCTGGAACCCATAACTCCGGTTCTGTTCAACCTAGAGGGCTCAGATTCGGTCACAATGTAGTCCTAGTTGCGGCAGGATTGCATGGCAAATTGCGACCCTCTCGTGGCAACAGAACGGAGTCAGGGTGATGTTAAAGATCAGGTTTCTGCCATTGACTTGCATGGCAGAAAAAAAGCCACTTTGGTAATGTGCTTTTAAACTGTCTTTTGGTACCTCCGGTTCCGGGGGTCGTGCAAGGCTGATATTTTGCCACTGTGGCAAGGGCCCTTCCGCATGAGGGCCAGGCGAATTTCAACCCGCTCAGACCCACAGAACGGGTTATTTTATATTATATTCGCGCAATTGGCGTGGGAACTACTTAGGGCCTCGGTCAAGTTCACGGCCAATTGGTGTGGGAAATTCTGTTCTAGGGCACCTAGAAATAAAATTTATTGTGCCCCCAGATGTTAGGATCCCCCTCACTTCACCCCAACAGGGTCCGAGCATGTACAGTACTGTACTTTAAAATAAATTAAATATGCAATTTTACTATTACTGCGCGCGCACGCACAGACTGTGTTGAACCGCGAAGGTATTAGACTTCAAAGACAACAGCTCGCAAACGCCCCCATGTGTTTTTACACGGCATTGCAGTATTGCAGATAGCGGGAATAAAATGTTTAAATCACAGCCGTGAAAATAACGCAAAACATCTTGGGCGAAAACGATACAAAACCGCACATCACCGGGATATTCCGAAATTCGCGGAGCTAGCCAAGTTCGAATAAAGTTGGTCGCCACTTTATAGCATGAAATAAGCAGATATAGAAAGTCTCATAAATGAAAGTCTTATCTGTTCCTTGTGGTTTGGAGGGAAAATCTTCTCTGTCCCTGGTTCAGCTCCCTTTTCCTCAGGGTGTGTCAGCATTCAGGTTTAGAAGTTTCCCCTGTGTCTTGAAAGCAGCTCTGCTGTTTCTTCTGGGAGGGCTCAAGACAAGTGTCTCCAAGTTCAGCTCAGGTGTGAGCTAAGGAGTCTCACTTCCTGTCTCAAAAGACAGGCTTTTCTAAGCAATCTAATCAGGCAGGTGGTGTTTGTTAATTGACTACCAGCAGTTAACCACCACACTGCTGGATTAGAGGCACATTACTTGAACAGGGATAACTCCCCTGTTACAGTATGGTAATGTGGTTCTTGCCACAGCTGAAGCATATGATGCCACTTGGATCCGCACGAGCCCAGTAGGTAGGGATACTCTCCCGGACATCCATGACTTGGCTGTAGGCGACTTGGGAGGAGGATCCTCCTCAGTGCTGTATGTCTCTTTGACCTTCGGAGATGATGGCCCCTTGGACTCTGCCTTGCGGGCCTCTTTGTCCGTCTTGGAAGCATGTAAGCGAGCATATGATTCATGTCCTTTTACTACCCCTAATAGCACCTCGAAGGTAGGGGGAGGTCCTTGCAGTAGAGAGCACCTAATCATGATGACTATGTGATGGGTGGGGATGGCCCCTCTAAGAATTGCTTGCGATGGTACTCATCCACTGTGGATGCTGGAATTATATTGTGATTCCGCATCTTCCATAGGACCAACTGGATCCGTTGAATGAAGATGGACATGTCTTCCCCTTCCTTCTGTCTGAGGCCATAGTATTTGGGCCACAGTTCACTTTCATCTTTTCCATAGATGCGCATCAACAGGTCCACGATCCGGTGGACTGAGATGTCGGCGTCCTGCGCGGGATCCTACTATGTTGGATAAACCCACCACAGGACCCAATACAATAATACACACACTGATAAAAATAACAGTTTACTGTATGCATAAGAAAGAGAATACAATGCTATAAAGTCCCCACTAACTGGGCTTCGCAGGACTGTAACCCCACAATGTCCTCCAACCAATGTCCACACCTGATGGGATATATCTCCACAGTACTGAGGGGCCCTTGGGCACCAAAGTACCCTGGTGTCCACAAGAGCAACCGACCCAATTTGTGAGACAGCGCTGCCCACAACTAACGCGTGTAAAGATAGTGCAATCGTTGATACCCGCCAGGTACTCCAGCACCCGGTAGCACTGACAGTAGACAAAGGGGCCTTTCGGTCCCACGCTCTCGTCAGTGACGAGTCTGCCTCCACATTGGGTGGTATCCAGCAGGAGTGTCCCACCGTAATAGTCTCTTACTCTGTCTCTAAATGGTGATCTGGTCCCAGACCACCAGATTGACAGTTCGCAGCCGCATCCTGGCTGTGTCCCTCACACTGGCACTACAGGGGCAGTGTCCCTAACTACTGGGCCTGTCCCTACAGCGACCACAAGCTGAGGGGCATTGGGGTCTAGCTGGGGCCTAAGGAGGTCTCTTGCCTAGTGCAGGGGTCATAGATGCCCTGCACACACAACCCACCCTATCCTGGTCCCAGTTCTGACTGGCGTGCTCCTTGCGCGCGCAAAGTATCAATATGTTGAAACAGGGGATTCTGGCAGTCCTATTGGCTAAGCGTAGCCACCTGACTTGCAATCCCCAGTGCATTCTGGGGCTTGTAGTTCACGCGGAGCCTTCTATTGTAATGGCTGCCTCGCATGCCTGACACTGCGCATTCGCAGCATCTCGCGCATACACGATCGCAGCCATAATGGCGTCACCCTGCAAGGGGAGCCGCCGGTAGCCTCCAACGACCGGGTCTCCTGCCCCAACCTCCCCACGCTCCCGCCCTCAGCCTCCACTGCCAGACGCAGCTGCAGCCAGAGGTGGGGGGCAGACGGGGGACAGTGGGATCCAGGCTATATAAAACAGTTAAATAAAACCAAGAGCCACTAATCCAAAATAATTAAATAAAACCAAGAACCACTAATCCAAAATAATAAAAACAAGAACCACTAATCGAAAACAATTAAATAAAAAACAATACCACAAAAACAAAACAATTTGATAAAAACGAGAACCACAATTACAATACATAACAATTAAATTAAATCAAGCATTTGCAAAAACGATACATTACTTGTCACTGTGCATATCTATACCCTTAAAGGGGCATAGATAAACACATTGGCAGTCAATGTGCCACCTGAAAAAAAAACAATAAAAATACCAAACAACATACAACCATTGTTTTTCTTACCTTTGGTGTCTTCACCCTCTGATTCTGACTGCAGCAGGAACCTCTTGATCTTCGACGCAATGCTCCTCAACTTCTTGTTAATTATTTTCTTCTTTCTTCCTTCTTTTCTTCTTTCTTCCGTCTTCTCTTCTTGACTTGTAATCCAATGGGGCGGATGTTGTTCCATCGGCTTCTTAAGTGTAAATGAGACGGACAGGCCTTATATAAGGCCTGTGATATCACATTTGAGTGTCAAATGGTACACCCCAGTCCGATTGGCTGGTGTACCATGTGCCAATTTTTTTTTTTACGGTGTTGATGTCATCAAAAGGGAGGGAAGCCAGGCAATCAGGAAGGCTATGCTTCCCTCCCTTTAAAATGACATCACCAAAAACAAAATGTCTGCCATCACGTTACTCCAACCAATCGGATTGGAAAATATAGCATATGAGGCGTTACATGGTACATCCCAAATCTGATTGGATGAAGTACCATGTCACAGCTTCCATTTTTTTTAAGGATGTGATGTCATTTTAAAGGGAGGAACATCACTTCGTTAGAAAAAAATTAAGCTGTCACATGGTTTACTACAACCAATCAGATTGGGGGTGTACCATGTGATGCCTCATATGGTATATCTTCCAATCCGATTGGTTGGAGTAACGTGATGGCAACCCCAGGATCTCAGGGGGACCCCATGGGTCTCCGGGGGTCCCCACTTCCTCCGGTATCAATTCCGTTCAATAAAACTAAAACAAACTGCTTTTATGCATCTTGCAATACCTTTAGCACCAGCCTTTAACTGGTGCCAAAATATTGCACGTTTTTATAGTATGATATGCTTATCACAGCTTAGTGAATAGCAGTTTCTGGCAAAAAAAATGGATCCAGGCATTTTTTGGCTTATCGTACGGCTTTTTTTTTTTTGCCAGACTGTTATAGCTTGATAAAAAGCTGTTATAGTGTGATATTGCCCTGTCATAGGAGCTTTGTGAATAGCAACACAGGCAATATTGCACTAAAAGGGCATTTATTGAACTATAAACCACTTATCGAAGTTATCAGATATTGTAAGGAATCCATTCCTGGTTTTGGCTGGAGCTCACTCTTGCAGAATTGGTGAGATCTCAGACACACCTTCCCTTGGATTTGCAAGCACTATCACCTGTGCTTGCAATCACTGCAGCTCTGTCTCTCTGCTCTGGCATTGGAGGAATTCCCACACACCCCTGTCTTGGGATTGGCTATCTGCTCTTCTTATACTGGGCTTTCCCTTTTCCTCATTGCTGAGCATAACCCAAGATTCACTTGGATGTAACTGTGTTTGCCACAAGCTACTTTGCCTTAGCCTTGCCGTGTTTATGAGACCTGCTGCATTCACCCCAGGCAGAGGTCTGCTATTTGGTTCCTCTACTGAAGCACTGGATCCCCAGTGCTAGTCTTGCCTTGTTCCTGTGACCTGCTGCATTCACCCCAGGCAAAGGGTCTGCTTCCTGGTTCCTGTGCTGAAGCGCTGGTTCCCCAGTACCAGCCTTGCCTTGCTCCTGAGACCTGCATTCTCCCCTTGCAGAGACCTTATCATGGGCCGCTCCCGCTCCTTGTGCAGAGACCATTCCCGCACTTCAGCTGCTACACTGAAGCGGTGTACTCCTAACTTTCTGTTGCCGAACTCAAGCCTGGACATCGGCTACCCTACCATCTCCAACCCTGACCCTGGCTTGTCAATGGATTACCCTGGCCTCTCCAACCCTGACCCTGCTACGATTGACTATGGACTGCGCAATCCTGAACCGGCTTCGTGGTCTAAGTTCGGTGTATTCACATCCCCACCTCAGCCCCCCGGTCCGGTCCGAGTTTGTGGCGAGCACGTCCGTTACAGATATACAATGAGTAACTTGTCAAGCAGATCCCAGAAAATTTAGTTAATAAAGTTCTGTAATACGGCCTGAGTGTTGCAAAATTCAAATGAAATGACTCATAATGGCTGTCACGAGAATGAGTTAATTTTCCACTCGATGCCCTCGTTGATTCAAATTAAATTGTATGCTCCTCAAAGATCCATCTTGGTGAAGAAAGAGGCTCCGTGTAACCGGTCGAAGAGTTTGGAGAGAAGGGAAGAGGTAGTGGTTGTTTACCATGAGTTTTTTAGATTAGATGTTCTCACAATCTGATTGGCTGAATGTTGGTTCCCTATATCACAGACATTTAGATAAAGTGTTATATTCTGTTAGGATTATTGCCCGTTGTTAAGATAAGTTTTCTTTATAAGATAATAGTGATATTCTTAAACATACTGTATAAACATAGGACCCCTACCAAAATATACATTAACACTGAACAACAATGTGGGTTAAAAAAATAAATAATGGTTTGATGTGGGGGCACAAGGGGTGGGTTGTGTATTGGTGGTTATTACATATTTTAATTTTATTACTAATTTATTGTAGTAGGGGTCTCTGGAGCAGAACATGTTGTTTTCAGGTCCAGGGACCCTCTGCTCCCCGAGATACAGGCCCCATTATGGGGTGACAGTATCTCCTATGCATAGAAATGTCCTGCATCACGTGACCGGGACATTTCAATGCATAGGAGATACAGGTAAGATGCAGGGCTTTATTTCCTTCCTCCTGTATGACATAGATGCCCATCTATGGGTATACATCATGAGAGAGACTATATGGCAATATTTTGTCATCTACATCATCATCAAATATGGCTATATAACCTCATAATGTAGAGACCCTTATAAGGGTATCTACAGTACTTCATCCAGGGGGAAGAAAATACAGTACAGCCCTGCATCTTACCTTTAGGGACACGGATGCAGATGGAGAGATGACTACAGATGAAGATATGGCTGCAGATGGCTTTGCAGCTCGTGTAAAAGGTGAGTACCGGTATTCTATCTCCCTGCAGATGGCTGAAAAGGATTAATGCATTCAGAAGAATTAAACCACCCAGAATTTATCCTCCTTGTTCTCGATGTAGCAAGAAAGGTAGCAGCATTGCCGGCGCACTGGAACAGTGAAAATCCCAGCACCATGTACAGTAAGTCTTGCTACATCTGTACAAAATTTTATTTTTATTGAACTTTTCCTGTGTGCTGGAATTTTTGTTTATTTGACTGTTTGGGAAGTAGAGTAGACTACCTATTGCAGGGCTTCCTCCATTTTCCCATGAACTAAGATACTTACAGTATAACTAATGTGGCTATATAAGTCTTTTTCACATTAAGAATAACTTCTTTGAGTGTTGACCTGAAATGTCCTTTTTGTAGCTCTTTCTCTACAGTCTGTTGGCCCCTCATCAGATTTCTTTCTCCACTCCTCTCAACTGCCTGCTATTTACTGTCTCTCCTAATTAACCTAAACTCCTCTTCTTATAACTCTTACCTACTTCAGTTTGTTGCTGCAGATGTGGAACCTCTGAAATGTGCCAACCACATTAGTAATGTTCACACTAGAGTTGCAAGCCACATGCACATGTATGGGGTGGAAGTGTTTGTAGTTGCAAAACAATTTACCCTAGTTATGGTGTGGCACTACGACAACATATGTGTAATCAGTTCCACTCATCTCAGTTAGCTCAGCTACAGTTTTTGATACAGAAGCTACTCAAAGGTAATGCCATGCTGTCCTCTCATTAGAAAAGTGTACATCATTTCCAATGTGTCTTTTTGGACTAGTAGTACTTGAAAGAAACATTTTAGAAAGGTTAAAACATAGAATTTCATGATCGATAAGAGCCACTGTTTATTTTCCCATCTGTTGTAAACCCTCAACCCACATTTGATCTTTGACCTAATTTTTTGTTTCGAAAAACCTCATGTCAATCCCAAGTATTTTTTAATTCCCCTTCTGTATTAGTCTTTATCATCTCTATTAAAAAACTAGTCCATGAATCCATAACCCTTTCCATGAAGAAGTACTTCCTTACCATTACCCAGAGCCTGCCACCCTCCTGCTTCAGCATGTGATCTCATTTAAGCAATTCTCTTTCTCTGAAATATGCTTTCCAGTACTTTATTGAAATCCTTTCTGTACAATGTATTTTAAAGTTTCTATCATAGTCCCACGCCCCCTCCCCCCCCACCCCCCTGCACATACACACACACCTCATCTCCAGCAAGCAGTACATATTAAGGTCCTTCAGTTCTGTATTTCCTGAAAAGTTTTATGGTGTATACCGTACACCATTTTAGTAGTGTTTATTTCCACTATCTCTCTAATTCAACTCTCTCTGCTGTATTTTATTTTGCTATGTGCTGTATTTTATTTTGCTATGTGCTGTATTTTATTTTGCTATGCGCTGTATTTTATTTTGCTATGTGCTGTATTTTATTTTGCTATGTGCTGTGTTTTATTTTGATATGTGCTGTGTTTTATTTTGATATGTGCTGTGTTTGATTTGGCTATGTAATGTTTTTTATTTGGGCCTGGTTTTTTTAATCCTTCACCATTTCTTGGTATATTGGTAAATCATGCACATATTATATGAGCATGATGTAGCCACTGTACCAATGAAGGGGTGAAGGGTGGGGTAGTTGCGTGGGGAGGATGGTTAGGCCTCCTGGGTGGGTAGTGGCAGGGGGTAGGTTAACCCCTTAATTACTGTGGCGTTATTAACCCCTAAGGTGATTAAGGGGTTAGGGGACATTAGATTGTATTTTTTTTATTGTTCTGTATTGTTTGTAGCAATGGAGGACATGGACGGTGATGAGGATGAGGACGGCATTCATCGTGTCAGCCTGGCAGGGGTGAGTGCAAGATTTATTTACTTCATTTATGCTGCTTAATGTTGTATTTTAAAAAGACAAATGCACTATTATCCATATCTGGATAATAGTAATTTTGACCATTATTGTACTGTATGTTTTAGGAGGTGAGGGGTGTATTTATTTAAAAAGTATTGTTTATTTTTTTGGAGCACAGGATTAGTACCGCAGGCCAGCCGGGACCCCCGTACTCCCACGGGATCACCCCAGGGTCCCGGACTCCTGCCGGGATCACCAGGGGACACCTGCCGGTCTGTTGTATTAATGGTGTGCCGGAAAAAAGGTAAACATGTGGTGCGTTATTCTGGCATGCATTTAAAGCATGATTGAATTTATCACTGTTTAGTGAATCCAGCTGACTGGCAAAAAAACGGCGCGTTTTGACGTTTTTTGCCTGATCGGACGTATTTTGCTCACAGGGCTGAAAAAATTCCTTTTAAGGCCGATAAAGTGCTGTTATCACTGCTTAGTGAATCACACAGCAGGCTGTATCGGCCTAAAAGCTACTTTGCGCTCTTAAAAGTAGTTATCACTGCTTAGTGCATAGCCCCCAAGGTATCCAGAATTTAACACTAGGTGAGTCTTACCAATGATCTATAAAGTGTCTTCACTACCTCTCTCTTTCTGCTTCTAATACTTATACAACCTATAGGCCTATGCAACATAGTCTCCTGCTTGCATTCCCAATTGATTTGTAAGATTGCTTGTCTACTTTCAACACAGCTGAAATTATTACTTCCAAGACACTTTCCTATATACAGTGGCGACCAACTTTATTCGAAGTTGGCTAGTTCCGCGAATTTCGGAATATCCCGGTGATGTGCGGTTTAGTAACGTTTTCTCCCGGAGTGTATTACGTTATTTCGCGCCCGTGATTTTTCCCGCTGGCTGCAATACTGCAATGCCGTGTAAAAACGCATGGGGGCGTTTGCGAGCTGTTGTCTCTGAAGTCTAATACCTTCGCGGTTCAACCTACAGTACACAGTCTGTGCGTGCGCGCGCAGTAATAGTAAAATTGCATATTTAATTTTATTTTAAAGTACAATACTGTACTGTACATGCTCGGACCCTGTTGGAGTGGGTTCCTAACATCTGGGGGAAAATGAATTTTAATTCTATGGTGAGTACTGTCTTGTTGCCGTATTATTTTGGTGGGGCTGGCTGGGTACTTCTTTAGGGGGCTGACCATTACTGTACATTAAAACTTTTCTTTTTTTTTCCTCAGAAAAGAAAACGGCTAATGGGGGGATTTCGATGGATAATATTGTACTGTATGCTGATGTTTTCCGGCCGTACAGTATACTGTGTAATAAACCCAAATAAATAAAACTATGCATTTATTCTACATGTTCAGTATCGTTTCATTATTTGTCTTCTACAGTATACTGTACAGTGGTATACAGTGCCTAACATCTGGGGGAAAAAAGAATTTTATTCCTAGGTGTCCTAGAACAGAAGTTCCCACGCCAATTGACCGTGAACTTGACCGGTGCCCTAAGTAGTTCCCACGCCAATTGCGCGAATATAAGGTAAAATAACCCGTTCTGTGGGTCTGAGCGGGTTGAAATTTACCTGGTCCTCATGCGGGAGGACCCTTGCCATAGTGGCAAAATATCAGCCTTCCAAGACCCCCGAAACCGGAGATACAAAAAGACAGTTTAAAAGCACATTACCAAAGTGGCTTTTTTTCTGCCATGCAAGTCAATGGCAGAAACCTGAACTTTAACATCACCCTGACTCCGTTCTGTTGCCACGAGTGGGTCGCAATTTGCCATGCAATCCTGCCGCAACTAGGACTACATAGTCACCGAATCTGAGCCCTCTAGGTCGAACAGAACCGGTGTTGTGGGTTCCAGGTTTCTGCTCATTCTTACTTAGCCGGTTCAAAGCTTTCTCCGCCATTGCGCTCAATGGTAGGACCCTCCTCGCCGGCATGACCCTTTCTCGTCGCCATTACTGCTCGGACCCTGTTGGGGAGCAAATGGAAACAATGTGAGGCAATTCAACATGTTCTTTATTGGTGGAGTCAGTACAAAAACATTTATTTACAAATACTGTACAATGTTGAAACATTTAAAGTGCACAGCAATTCTAACCATCAACACACAATAATACATTCTGCAGCCTTTATTAAATTCTTCTGCCACAAAACATTTTTGGTGCATGGGGCAAAGGGAGTTAAAGTGACATTTTAAGTAACATCTCCTTTATTAAAGAAACCCAGTACTGTATACAGTACAGTACAGTAGGATAGTGCGCAACACTGTCAGTCAGACCTGCACCAGTTCAGTCCTAGAGAGCAGCAAAAAGTGCAGGTTTTCAGGGCAACGTTGAAAACCGTGCCTGTTTGCGGCCCTCAGGGACTGGAGTTGTGCATGTCCTGTGAAAAAAAACACACAACAACATCTCCTTTGTTTAAGTACAGCAGGTACTCTAGGGCAAAACATGTACAGTACAATACAGTTCAGCACAACAGTATGGTCTCACTGACAGTCCTCCACATTGTCCAGCCATGGCCGATTCCTTGCATGGCGCAAAACGCCATTAATGCAGTCTCTAACGCCTTTCATTACAGGATCTGTAACTGTATAAAAGCGCCGCATTTCTTCCACAATGTTTTTCCTTAAATTGGCAGGAAGGGCCTTTTTAACGCGATTTCCTTCATAGTTCACCTTGAACACCCACTCGCAGTACAACGTGTAGGGAACATGGTGCTTAAAAATGATCAAGGCATACTTGTGGGGTACACCAGCACTCATCACCCTATACTTCTCCCTGAGCCCTGGTGGCAGATCGCACAGGGTGATGTCGGGCACTGTTTCGATGCGAGCGGGTGTAGGTCTTTTGGGAACGGGTGTGCTTGTGGCGACGGGCGATGGTAGGATGTCTGGGAGGAAGCTTTCCTCCGGTCGTGGTCGCCGTGTTGTCTCCTGGCGTGGTCTTGACGGGGTTGTCATGTCCTCCTCAACGGCATACATGTACACTACATCTTCTGGTGGAGGGGGGGCGCTTGGTGATGGAAGGGGGTCGAAGGTCCCATTCATCACATCCATGTCACCCTCCTGCGTCGGGGAAACAGGGGCATTAGCACCGAGCAAATAATGTATGCCCGCAATGTCAGGCTCTATCTTCTCCATCCGTTGATCCATC
Source organism: Ascaphus truei (assembly GCF_040206685.1). NCBI lineage: Eukaryota > Metazoa > Chordata > Amphibia > Anura > Ascaphidae > Ascaphus > Ascaphus truei. The sequence goes on from NC_134485.1 coordinate 91,045,202, forward strand.
CGTTGCTCCATTTGTAGCATCCGTTGCTCCACATTTAACATGGTCTCCAGAAGCAGATCTATCTTTGCCAGCACAATAGAATTCCCGAGGAGATCCACACTTATCCCATTCAGCATCCGGTCCAACGAGCTGCTTCTTGTGCATGGCGTCTGGACATCTGGGGGGATAGGTGCAACGGAGGATGAGATGGGGGTTCCATGGAGAGAAGCGGCATCGATGGAGAGTGGAGGAGGTGACCTGTGGAAACCCGGTAGAGGAGAAGCGGCAGCGTCGTCGAAGAGGGATGGAGAAGGTGACCTTTGGAATTCCGGGCGAGAAGCAGAGTCGTCTAAGCACAAAGGAGACAGTGACCCGTCGTCAGATGGAACCGGAGAAGATGGGGGTGGAGAAGATGGGATGAAGATTTCCGGGACAGCTACAGCAGAGTCGTCGAAGCATATGGGAGGAAGTGGTCTGCGGGTCCGATGGGTTGGCTGCCATTCGCTCTGCGTCGAGAGTACATCACCGTATTTCTTCTTCACATAATGAGGCTCACGTCTAAGAAAACCCTTAACCTTTGGGGTCAGCAGAAGGTTTTCTTTATTGGCCTTAGCCTGTCGCTTTGCCCTTGGCGTGGAAACGACTCCTGCCTTTCGCTTTTTCAGCATGACAGGCACGGCAGAGGTGAGACGGTTCTTGCGTCCATAGAACCGGGGATGCTCTATGGAAGCAGGTGGCACAATGCAGTACAGTATCTGGACAAGGGCAAGTTCAGATAAAGATAATGGAGTGGTGGCCTATGCAAAGTGTGTGACCTTTTATGCATGGCGGCCAGGTACAGGTGTGGAAAGGTGTTGAAAGTGGGCGTGTGAGTCATTACCGTATAAATACACCATCCATTTTGTGGATTCACTGCACATAGAATACACATCGACTAAACATCGAATATACATTCTTGTGTTTGTATTTCTTTCTACTCGCAGCAATGCCTGTTAAAAAGATTTCAAAGGATCTCAGCATGCGAATTAAGGAGATGTACAGGAGCGGACACCAAATTGCTGCTATCCAACGCTGGTTAGCTACTTCTGACCTCGTTGTGCCATTAAACACCTTGAGCTATCATGCACACGGACAAAACAGAGACCGGAAAAAGGCACCAAGGGTAACAAACGCGTAAGTATATTTATAAAACTTAACAAAAAAAAAATATAGAAAACTGTACTGTACATCTACAGTACAGTTCTGTATCTACTGTAATACTGTTGTTATTTCTGTTTATTTAATTTACAACATACATGTTCAGTAGTTTGTCTATTTATATTTATAGTACAGCAGTATACATTTTTTGTATATTTCAATTAATCTTACAACGGTATATACTGTATAGGATGTACTGTATATTTATATTTATATTACAACAGTATATTTATTTTGCATATTAATATTTATAGTACAACAGTATATATATTTTGTCTATTTATATTTATAGTACAGCAGTATACATTTTTTGTATATTTCAAATAATCTTACAACGGTATATACTGTATAGGATGTACTGTATATTTATATTTATATTACAACAGTATATTTATTTTGCATATTAATATTTATAGTACAACAGTATCTTAATTTTGCATATTATATTTATAGTACAACAGTATATATATTTTGTCTATTTATATTTATAGTACAGCAGTATACATTTTTTGTATATTTCAAATAATCTTACAACGGTATATACTGTATAGGATGTACTGTATATTTATATTTATATTACAACAGTATATGTATTTTGCATATTAATATTTATAGTACAACAGTATATATATTTTGTCTATTTATATTTATAGTACAGCAGTATACATTTTTTGTATATTTCAAATTATCGTACAACGGTATATACTGTATAGGATGTACTGTATATTTATATTTATATTACAACAGTATATTTATTTTGCATATTAATATTTATAGTACAACAGTATATATATTTTGTCTATTTATATTTATAGTACAGCAGTATACATTTTTTGTATATTTCAAATAATCTTACAACGGTATATACTGTATAGGATGTACTGTATATTTATATTTATATTACAACAGTATATTTATTTTGTAAATTAATACATACATTTTATATTGCTGCATATTAATAAAACAATATAATTTCTCTACATTGTAGGGAGACAATTGTTCTGGTGGACAAAATAAGTGAGGAGAATGATGAGAGGAATGCATTAAGGGTTAAAACACTCTGCAGGAAAAGCACAATCTGACTGTATCCGAGACCAGCATAAAGAAGATGAGACGCAGCATTGGATGGAAATATGGTCGTGTGAGATTAGTACTGAACAGTACAGGAGGTAAAACTGTTGTTTAGCAAACTGTACTGCACTGTGCCGCTAAATTTTTTTATTCCTTGTCATTACAGAGCGTACCCCATGATGCCGGATGCAAACAAAATCAAAAGAGTGGTCCAGGCCCAGGCATGGATCGACAGTGGGGAGACTTTCCAGGATTGCATCTTCACTGATGAGTCTACTGTGTCGCTGGAGAGAATTGCAAGATTTGCGTTCCACAAAAAAGGCCGCTTATCTTTGAAGCCGCGGCCAAAACACCCTGTGAAGCTGCATGTGTGGGGTGCCATCTCTAGGCATGGACCGGGATGCATTGTTATCTTTGAAGGTAAAATTTATCAAATATAATGTCGCCTAATGCACTGTACTTGACTAGTGTTGCCTTACCGTATGCACTGTACATCAGATTTACATTTCAAATTCGAGAGGGGATTGATTTTCCAAAGCATTATTGTGCAGTTTTTTGAGCACTTTTCTTTTCTTGCTATAGGAATCATGAATAAAGCTTTCTTCCAAGACAACATTGTGCCCGAGACTTCCCCAATGGTCACCGCTTCTACCAGGACAACGATCCCAAGCACACTGCGTCAAAGGCGCATATCCTTGAGCGCGGCATCAACTGGGTGAAGACGCCAGCGGAGTAAGTGCAGTAGACCGTGTCCAATTGTCCTTTATTTCCAATGACAGGTCGACAGACTTCAATCCGATCGAAATGGTCTGTCATCAGCTGAAGGACCATATCCAGAAAGTAGCGAAACCCTCCAAAAAGGACGAGTTGTTGAAAGGCATACTGAGTTTTTGGAACGATGTACTCACCGTGGAACGCTGCAATAAATATATAGACCATATTGCCACTGTGTTGCCCATTTTCATCGCGCGTAATGGGCAAGCATCAGGAAAGTAGTACTGTGCTGTAGTATTGTAATTACAGTATGTTACAGGGTAAGTATGGCACAGATTTTTTCTTTCCAGATAGTAAGAGTATACAGTAGTTAGTTTTTTCTTTACAGAGAGAGCAGCACCAGCCATCAGGTTACAGTACATAGAATTTAACAGTAGTCAGAGTATACAGTAGTTCCAGTACAGTATACAGTACACTAGTTTGACAGTACTACAGTAACTGCCTACTAATTGCCCCATTTTTTTTCTTTCCAGAGAAAGCTGCACCAGCCACCTACAGTAGTTCTGCCATAATTACGTACAGTAACTGCACTAATTTTTGGTTTTCTTGTCGTTCCAGGAAAAACGGTGGCCTAGGGGGATGGGGGCGTTGTGTCCAGTCAAATCTGCTTGTACAGTCAAATGTACAGTATATAAACAGCAGCAATGATGTACACAAAACCTCTCCTCTCTCAATGAACTACTGTACTGCAGACAGAATGAGGAAAAGATAAAGACCAAAGAAAAAATAATTTTACTATACAGTATATACAGTATATTATACAGTACATAACAGTACTGTACTGTATATACTGTAGTATTAAATAATATTCTTATAAATGTGCATTACTCATGTTTCCCCATGTTTTACAAAGGTTTTCCAAATGGTTATCCAATTTCAAGCTGCCAAAATAACTTAATAAAGACTGCATTACTGTATGTATTATTCCTGATTATTTTCATATTTGTATATTTGTATTTTTTGGTTCCTGATAAAATAAAATAAATATTTATTCACTTTCCTGCGAATCATAATCATTGAAGCCACCCCTACAGTGCACGAATGAATTATTTTATTTATTTATTTATTTATAAAATATTTTACCAGGATTTATACCAGGATTTATATATTTTTATTTTAAAGATATTAAAGAATGTACTGTATTGTATTAAAAACATGTGACTGTAAACCATAGTGACTGACAAATATTTTCACACCCTGATGAAATACTGTATCAGTGTACTCTCAATTCTCACAGTGCTGTGCACATCAGATTTACATTTCCAATTCGAGAGGGGATTGATTTTCCAAAGCATTACCGTTCAAACAACAGGCCTCTAAGGGTTGGGGGAGGGGGATGGTGTGATTAGACGCAGGCGTGCTGAGTGTTTGTAGCTCGGCTATGGGCGGATTAAGAACACAATGGCAATATGCAGAAGGTTAACGAGCCAGTGGAGAGAGGGGGATGGTAGGCTAGGGTGACTCAGCCGATTGACGCTTGGCTAGGGAGGGATTAAAAACTCTGGAGGTGTGTGGCTGAAATAGTTAACAGCAGTGTCATTTCAAAAGGCAGTTCATCATAATAATTTGATGAATAAACCCCCAAAGACAACCCCCAAATACAGTACATAAAAAGCAAGTCACTTTAACTCCCTGTGCCCCATGCACCAAAAATATTTTGTGGCAGAAGAATTTAATAAAGGCTGCAGTATGTATTATTGTGTGTTGATGGTTAGAATTGCTATGCACTTTAAATGTTTCAACATTGTACAGTATTTGTAAATAAATGTTTTTGTACTGACTCCACCAATAAAAGAACATGTTGAATTGCCTCACATTGTTTCCATTTGCTCCTTTGCCAGTGTAACAAATGTAGAGGCTTGCTGCACTGTTTTTTTACTGCCTGGTCACGCAATTGGCGTAGGAACTACGGCAATTGGCGTGGGAACTTGGTCAATTGGCGTGGGAACTTCTGTTCTAGGGCACCTAGAAATAAAATTCATGTTGCCCCTAGATGTTAGGAACCCCCTCACTTGACCCCAACAGGGTCTGAGCAGTAATGGCGACGAGAAAGGGTCACGCCGGCGAGGAGGGTCCTACCATTGAGCGCAATGGCGGAGAAAGCTTTGAACCGGCTAAGTCAGAATGAGCAGAAACCTGGAACCCACAACTCCGGTTCTGTTCGACCTAGAGGGCTCAGATTCGGTGACCATGTAGTCCTAGTTGCGGCAGGATTGCATGGCAAATTGCGACCCTCTCGTGGCAACAGAACGGAGTTAGGGTGATGTTAAAGTTCAGGTTTCTGCCATTGACTTGCATGGCAGAAAAAAAGCCACTTTGGTAATGTGCTTTTAAACTGTCTTTTTGTATCTCCGGTTTCGGGGGTCTTGGAAGGCTGATATTTTGCCACTATGGCAAGGGTCCTCCCGCATGCGGACCAGGTAAATTTCAACCCGCTCAGACCCACAGAACGGGTTATTTTACATTATATTCTTGCAATTGGCGTGGGAACTACTTAGGGCCGCGGTCAAGTTCACGGTCAATTGGCGTGGGAACTTCTGTTCTAGGGCACCTAGGAATAAAATTCTTTTCCCCCCCAGATGTTAGGCACTGTATACCACTGTACAGTATACTGTAGAAGATAAATAATGAAACGATACTGAACATGTAGAATGAATGCATAGTTTTATTTATTCGGGTTTATTACACAGTATACTGTACGGCCGGAAAACATCAGCATACAGTACAATATTATTCATCGAAATCCCCCCATTAGCCATTTTCTTTTCTGAGAAAAAACAAAAAGAAAAGTTTTAATGTACAGTAATGGTCAGCCCCCTAAAGAAGTACCCAGCCAGCCCCACCAAATAATACGGCAACAAGACAATACTCACCATTGAATTTCCCATTCAGCTTGCGCCAGCGCTGGTCCACTGCCAGTGCAGCTTTCTTCATCATCCACGTCGATAGTTGGCAGCGGGACTAGTCCACCTGTAGTCAGCAGGTGAGGCTGGAAATCGCTTAGGTACATGCAAGCTTCATCAAAACTGCACGCCAAATCCAGCTCAGCCTCAGGCTCAGGCTCAGGGTTGTCACTGACAGTGGGACCGTCATTGGAAGCCGGTGCTGGTGCTGGAGCTGGTGCATTGCTTGGCAGCGACTGTCTCTTCTTAGTTGGTTTTAACACGACCCTTTGCCTTTTGCCGCCTCCATGATCATAGATACGGGAAAAATCCGGTGACACACACCAATACCCTCCAACGAATTGGGGCTCAATACGGTGAAAACAGGGGTCATTACATAACCTTTTCCTTACATGCACGCTTCCACGTATGAGGAGTTGGCGAAAATTTGTAAAAGTCATAGTTTTCGATAAAATACTGATAAATTTGAGCAACTGTTGCCATCTTATCTAATGTTGCATTAATCGCGGCCCATATCAAATACGTGTAACTTCTGTCAGGTTTTTGGAAAGCAGGCTGCACTTGAACACTCATGGTGGGTCTCTGCAGAATAGTGTAACACAAACTGAAACTGGTCTTTGTCTTTCTTTAATATGAAAAGCCTAAATTGATACATTTTTGCAACCTCTTCCTTCAGTCTCAAGGCCAAGGCCAAGTTACAATAGCACACTGTGGTACGGTATCTTTTTTAAACGAAACACCTGCAAGCCGACACATTACTGATTCGGCGCATTACAATTCATGAATTTCTGCCATCTGGCGGACACGCGAAGCATTGCAGCCTATTAAAATCCGAACCATTATCAATAAACACATCAACCGCGCGTCAGCCGGGCATGACCCTGGCTGGGAGCCCGGCATGCTCCGGGTGAACAGCGTGGCATTCCAGGAACATGCCAGGTACAAGCCGGTGATTACTTCGAATAAAAGCTGCCGCTGCTGTAGTATTTTACAATATAAGAGCCTATGCAGAAAGCTCCAATAAGTCACTTTTCGCCACTGCTATTCCTTAAACTCCAATAAGTCAGTGATACACTGGCGACACACTTTATTCGAGCTTGGCTAGTCCCACGAATTCGGGTATACCCGGGTGTATTGAGGTTTGTGACTGTTTTCTGCCCGAGTGCATTGAGGTATTTTCCAAGCAGGGATTGAAGCATTTTATTCCCGCTGGCTGCAATACTGCACAGTATATATATATATACTGCATTACAATTCATGAATTTATGCCATCTGGTAGACACGCGAAGCATTGCAGCCTATTAAATCCTAATCATTATCATTTAACAGATCAGCCGCCCGTCAGCCAGGCATGAACCCAGGCTGGGAAGGCAAACACAACGGGGCTTGTTAGAGGTGAGGAGCGGCGCATTCCAGGTATCTGCCAGGTACATACTGGGTATTTGCTCGAATAAAGTGTGTCGGTGCAGTAAGAGAGATTTTCGTCGTTTTTTTTTTTTTAGCGAGTAAAAAGATTTGCTAAGCGAGCGGCAACAAGCCACTTTTCGCCATGTTTTCAAACTTGTGCCAATCTAGAATTGAGATTCTCTCCAAATTGCCTCGCCACAAAAAGTTGGCAAGAAGGTGGGAGAAGCGGTGAGACGGCACTTAGAAAATAAAATGCATTTTCCTGCATCAGATAAATACCGGGAGACTCCAGAGCTGATATCCATTAATATCAGCACCGGAGACCCCCCGGCATGAATCTGATGCATGAAAAATGCATTTACAGGCAACTTCATTACCTTAGCAGCTAACTGCTATGGCAATGAAGGGGTTACCCACCAGAGCCAGGCTTATTGTGGCAGCGGGGGTGGGTGAAGGTGGTATTTGTCCCTTGGTGGGTGTTTAGGCCTTGCAGGAGGATTGCGGTTGGACCTAACCCCTTCATTACCTTAGTGGTTAATACCGCTAAGGTAATGAAGGGGTTAACCCCTCCCGCTACCCACCCGGTATGCCTAAATACCCATCCTTGGGGCTACTTCCCCCTTCACCCACCCCCGCTACCCACAATAAACACATACAAAAGCCCCACTACCCACCTCCTAGGCCACCAATAAACAATACACAACCCACCCACACCTGTGCCCACAAATAAAACCATGATTTATTTTTTTACCCACAGGATTAATACCACAGGCTGGTGGGGGTCCCTTTGTGATCCCAATGGGTGTTCGCTGGCCACACAGTGTACCCCGCGGGGTACCCACGGGTGTCTGGTGGCCCTCGGGTATCCCACTAGGCTCTGTGGGCCTCCAGGTGGTTCCCTCGGGTGTCTGTTGGCCACAACGGGGTCCACTGGTGGTCAGCATGGGTGTCTGGTAGTCTCCGGGTGGTTCCCATGGGTGTCTGAGGGCCCTCAGGTGGTCCCCGTAGGTCCCTGTGGCCCCCACAGCTGTGGGGCCCCCGTTCCTCCCCGCAGGTGTCTGTGGTTCCTTGGGTGGTCCCTGTGGGTCCCCACTGTACCAATCCTGTATTTAAAAAATAAACATGGCTTACATTTATATCAATACAGCTTCTCCACCTCCCGCCCCCCCCCCCCCCAAACACATACAGTACAGTAATGGGCAATATAACTATTATCCAGATATGGATAATAGATTATTTGCCCATTATTAAACACAACATTATCCAGGCAGCATTAATAAAGTAAATAACGCCGTTCTACTTACCCCTGCCAATGTGAAGGGCGTCCTCGTCAGCATACTGCAGGGCCATGTCCTCCGATGTCAGCAAGAAATATATAAGAAATACAATCTAATGTCCCCTCGCCCTTAATCACCTTAGCGGTTAATAACTGCTATAGTAGTTAAGGGGTTAACCCACCCTGCCCCGCTACCAACCCGGGAGGCCTAACCACCCACCCTGACCCACTATACCCACCCTTCACCCATTCATTGGTACAGTGGGAATGCCATGCTCATATAATATGGACATGATTTACAACTATAGCAAGAAATGTTGAAGGAATAAAAAAACAGGACCAAATAAAACACATAACATTGCCAAAAAAAACACAGTACTTAGCCAACTAAATACATAACAAATGGCAATATAACAATTGAATGCACAGTGGGTACATCATGTCCATATGAGCATGATTTAACACCATGTCAGTCAATGGTCAACTTTAAAAAAAAACAGTCTCCTATGCAATCCAAACAATCACAAAATAAAAACAAATTAATAAGTAAACACAACAAAATTAATACCAATCAATTAATCAAATCCAAAATAAAGACCAGAATAAACAAATAAAACAAAACAAAACCATGAATAAATAAAATTAATATCCAAATAAAATGCATCATTCTAAAACAAAAGTCACAAAATAATCCAATATTAAAATGCAAACACCAATCAAATGCCAGAAATAAACAATTTAAAACACCACCAAAAATGCCAGCATACTAAATCCAAACACAAAATAAAGAGCATAATAAAAAAAAAACAAATTACCAATATACATGTAAAATACATGAAAGCAAGCATTTGTCAAAACAATCATTGCTTCTTCCTGTATGTACAGTATGTATGTATGTATGTGTAATGGTGTTTCCCCCACCCAATAACCGATAGGGGCCATTACAGGGTATATGGTACATATATCTGCTGGCAACAGGAGGACTGAGTCATTCGCCGATGGTAGTGGGGACACAGGAACAGGCTTCTCGGGTTCATACCCCACAAATCTCCTTAGAAGTGCAGCGCCTCCATCTGCCGTAGGCTCCAGGAACTGAAGGTGATCTCCCACGGTACAACTTATTACCTCTCCCCCCAGTAAGCTCACGCACCAGGCAGGAGGTATATTGCAAAACAGGAACAGGTTTATTACTACACTCTGCAGTAACAGTTACACAGCAGTCGTCTGCCGGATGCAGTCTGTCAGGTCAGCTATCACTGAAGATTGTCCATGGACCGTCATTACAGGCCAAGGGCAGCCGCAGCCATCCTAGATCTTCCCCACATCTCTAGCAGAGGCAGAGGTAAGGTATACACTCACTCTCCCCTGAGGGAAGAGCACATGAGAAGGCCCACATCTCAGGTTCCCAGTTGTGTGACCTGCCTTCCTCAGAGGGGAAGGAACAACCTACTAACTTTAGGGCGGTCCTGCACTGGAGCGGATGGACCATGGATCCTTCCCCTTCTCTGTAACTTTAGGGCGGTCCTGCACTTAAGTACAGCTGGAAGGCCGGCACCCCATTGTCCCAGCTACAATAGGATGTACCACCCTCTGCTTTCACTCAAGTGCAGTACCAAAGGTGAGGGGGAAAACCCCATACCAAGGTTTACTGCAAGCCCATTGGTAGAATAGTAGTCAGTGGTGGCCTGGCTACATATGTATATCCATAAAGAGACATACATAAATACAGTGGCAATGAATGGGCATAAAAAAAAAAATTCAATCACAATAAAAATAAAATAAACAAAAACTGTTAAATAAAAATAATATACATTTGAGGTCCGGGGACACGCTGCTTCCACAGATACAGACCCTGTTATGGGGTGCCGGTATTTTCTATGCATTTAAATGTCCCGCGTCACGTGACTGAGACATTTAAATGCATAGGAGATGCCGGTACCCCATAACAGGACCGGTATATCGGGAAGCAGGGGTTCCCCAGACCTCAAATCAATGTGGTTCTGCTCCGGAGACCCCCTGCTCATCTACACAATTAATAAAATTGAAATTAAAAAATAAAAATTTCCCTTTTCTGAGTCCCAATCCTCTCCTCACCATTTCTGCAAATGTTGCTATCACAGGTATTCGGGGCTTTCTGCAAATCGTGAGAGCAACGGGCTTTCTGCATAGGCCCCACAGTGTAATTTATCTTGTATTCTGCATATGTATTTTTTGAGCCATGTACAATATTTTGCTCTTTTTGATTTAAATTGTAGTTGCCATATTTTTTACCTTATTCATTACTCATGTTATTTACCCCTCCCTGGTATGTTAAACCTGTTAAAGATCTTTGTATCATCTTCATAAAGGAATGACTGCCCTTCCAAATCATTAGTAATATCACTAATAAAGATTTTCAACAGTACTGGTCCCAGAACAGATCCACAAGGTAATCCACTGGTCACCTTCCCCTCCTCTGAGGGTGAAAGAATTTATTAAAATTTAGATATGCTGCATCTACTCCTCCACCCTGCTCTAGTACTTTAGTCACTCAGTCAAAAAACAAAACAATTAGGTTTATTATTAGGCTGTGACACGCCCAAAATATTGCCCTGATTGACTAAAAAGACCGAAATGGTAAATAATTAAGCATGTGTAGCCTGTCTGATCAGAGGGGTATTCAAGGAATTGGACCATTCAGCAAGGGATGTTGAAAGGCAATATTTGCTGAGCTGCTGGGCTGGCTGCACCAAAAACGTGCTCTGGAAATAATGAAGGTTGTCAGGAACACTGGCCACCTGGCTACTGAGTTTTTAGGCAGAGGAGTGAGTGAAGGAGGATAATAAGGGTGCCAAGGACTTTTATTTTAATAATAGAGATCTTTATTGTAGACACTCCAACAGAAACAATGATTTTTATAGCAACAAAACGTCCCCAAAAATAATTATCAGGCTCCTACGTGGAATGGGTACATGCTTCAGGAGTAAAGAGGCTTCCCAAGAGGATGCTTCATCCAGAGCTTTCTTTGGTTGATCAATTGGGACCTTTCTACCTTAGGCAACATAATTACTCACTGGTGCCCTGCTGTTCTGTTCACCCAATGCATGGCTAGTCATCTCACCACTTGCCATTGGCTATCTCAGAGGGTTACTGATCTGGATGCTTCTATCCCTGGTTCACCGCCAAAGATCTTAGAGCTACTTATCAAAATTCCCACTGGGGGACTTGGATTTTTTTTTACTGTGGGACCTAAACCACTTCCCCATTGCTAACAATAGCTCCAGGGAGAGGCAATGCCCAGACTTGGTAACATAACCTAATAGTAACTACAAAGAGAGTTACACATAGTAAACATTTTAACAAAACCAAGAATGGCATTTCTGCCTATTGTATGCTCAATGTCAGGTCTCAGATTCTTGTAAGGACCCTGAACAGAGTACCTTCCTCATTGGTGTAGTTTTGCAGGAAAACCTGTGTCCAGAGCTTGAGCCCAGCACGGAGCAAGTTAATTCAGAGGAGACTGTTCTAATTAACCTGCTACGCTGGCTCATTAGTTCCTTTAAAAAGCCTGCAGCATTAACTGCAGGGGATTCTCTAGCACAGGGAGAGTCTGTGCTGCTAAAGAGATCCAAAAGGAAGAGAGATTCTGTTCCAGGCAGCATCGACCCCCACAACCCGCCACAGACACCATCATAGACCCTGCACTGACATGGAGAACACCTTGGCTACTGGTACCTCTCTTTGGACTTGTGTCCAAAGGTTGGTAAGAGGCCTAGACTTCCAGTCCTCAGATAGGAACTGCTGAATATTAGTCAGTCCACTACATGGGGTTAGGCCTAGTTGTTATTTCCTGCCCTAGTGTTGTTTTGCTGATATGAAAAGGTTTTCTGTTTAAAGCTTCTGGCTAATAAAGCCTATGTTTATTTTCACCTAAAAATGTCTCTGGTGTGTTACCTCTGCCTACATCTCCTACAGACCCACAATACTGTTTGTGCTTAATCTAGTATATCCCACTATGACCTTCTCTTCAGGTTACCCTTGGAAGCTTGTTCAATTGAAGTAAATCATTTCTCTTATTTGTCTACTTGTCTGACTTGCCTTCCTTTCTTTTCCATGTACTATTTCTCTCTGTAACGGGTGCTCACCACAAACAGGCAAGGCTGAGGTGGGGATGTTAGGGTACACTGACCTCCAACTGTGAGAGCGCGTCCGGAGTGCAGAGTGATAGTTGTATAGCCGGGTCAGAGTTGGAGAAGTGAGAATAGTTATGATACTCGCCGTGGTCAGGGTTTGGAGAAGTCGGATGGTCGTAGAGGGTAGCCAGTGTCCAGGGGTAGAGAAGGTAGAGGTTCAGATGCAAGCCGAGGTCGAGGTTTGGAGAAGTCAGAGGTCCAAGTACAAGCTGAGGTCAAAAAACTGAGAGACAATACAGGATCAAAATGCACAAGGCAACAGGAAGAGGCAGCAGTGTGCTTGGGATAAGCACTGCGTTCAGAAACGAAGAATTATGCTCAGCCAATTTGCCAGAGGGCTGGCTGAGCATATAAAGGGCAGGTAGCCAATGAGCAGCCAGCAAGCAGCTGCCACAAATTAGCATCAACCGCCCCCTCAGTATACAAGCGCCCAATCAGTAGTCAGGAGGCGAAGTGTGTCGCAGATGCAGGTGATCCTGGGTTAGTGTTGAGTTTTGAGATTAACCCCTCATGTGATCTTCGTAGTGCGGCGCCTGCACGTGGTTTCCTGGCGCATGGTGCATCATCCGTGTCATCACGGGACATGACGCAGGGGTGGGGCCTAAGCACGAACCTGGAGATATCCCCCTGTCTGGTAGTGCGGCGCCTGCGGGTAGCTTCCCTGGTCTGAGGCACATCACCCATGTCATCACGGGACCTGTCACGGGGGTGGGACCTAATGCCGATCCTCACACTCTCATACTGTATATTTAGCACAGTTTCCCCCACCCTATGGGAGATGTGGTGGCTACTGAGAGTGTGGTGCTTTACCTGTGGCTCACAGGAGGCCTAAACCTGCACTGCTGGGAGCCTGAGGTGTACCTGATTTGTCTGATGACAGCACCTCCACCTGTGCAGGATCCTAACAATGTTGGATAACCCCGTCACAGGAACTAATACAAGAATTGCACACACTTGTATTGATAATAGTTTACAGAATGCAGATAATAATAATACGTGTAACCATATAACACCCACATAACAAATAGGCCTTGCACGGCCGTAGTCCCCACAGTGCCCTCCAACCCAGCGTCCACAACCTGATAGGATATCCCCAAAGTACTGAGGTGCCCCAGGGCACCTAACCCCCAGTGTCCACAGAAGTCAACCCACCCAATATGTGCAATAGCGCTGCCCACAACTAAAGTGTTATTGTTAGTGCACTTGGAGATATGGTGATACCTGCTGGGTGCTCCAGCAAACGGTAGCACCGACTAAAGACAGAGATCCGCCCGGTCCCACACCATCGCCGTCAGTGATGGCATCCGCCTCCATGTGGGGTGGTATCCAGCTGGAGGGTCCCACTGTGATAGTCTCTCACTGTATGTTGATCTGATCCCAGACCACCAGATGCCAAGTCACCGCCGCGTCCTGGCTGTGTCCCTAATGCTTGGTACTCCAGGGGCAGTGTCCCTATATACTTAGTCTGTCCCTGCCGCAGCCACAAGCTCAAAGGGGGAGTCTGGGCCTAGCTGGGGCCTAAGGGGGTCTCTGATCTAGTGCAGGGTTCACAGACACCCTGCACACTCACCCTCACCCTTCCATGTCCCAGCTCCGACTGGCGTGGCTCACAGTGCACCAAAAGTATTTATCCTCTGAGCAGGGGAATCTTCGAGCCCTATTGGCTGTACCGCATCCATGTTACATACTGCCCGAGGCATCATGGGGCTTGTAGTTCCCCTGCGGACCTGCACCTATAATGGCCACTGCTCTGAGGATCCTCTGCGCATGTGCAAACCCATGTAATGGCTACCGTGTTCCTAACGGTCCTGCGTATGCGTGCGCATAAACAAAATGATGGCGCAACACTTCATTGGCACCCCAGCTGTAGTGGAGGTAAGCGGGTAAGCGGGGAACCGGGGGGGAGGGGGGGCAGGGGACCCAGGCTATTTATAAACATTCTACTGAGGAAGCAGGAACTGTAATGCAGTGCTCACCACAAACAAGGCTTGACTGCGAGGCCGAGGTGGGGGTAGATATATACGCCACCCACAGCCGCGAGGGCGCGTCTGAAGAGTAGGATTGTCGAGGTAGCCAGGTTGGGATTGGAGAGGTAAGGATAGTCTTAATACTTGACGAGGCCGGGGTTGGAGAGTAGCGGAATGTTGCATGTACTATAAGTCGTGGTCTGGATTGGAGAGTGGAGAGTAATCGAGGTACGTTGCCGAGATCGGGGTTTGGACAGGTGCAGATCGTCGAGAGTAGACAGGGTCAGGAATAGAGAAGAGCAAAGTACAAAAGAAACACGGGGTAAAGAACGGAGAGCTGGGAACAAACAAGAGCAAGACAAGACTTCAGAGGCAAGCAGCAGTGAACACTACGCAACATAGATTTATGCTGAGCCAATGTGCCAGTGGCACAGCTGAGCATATAAAGGAGAAGACAACCAATGAAGTAGGAGGTGGTGTGGAGGTGTTTCAGCATTGATGGCTGCTATTGGCTGTTCCGGAATCCAGGAGAAGTGTGGGGAGGTACTGTGTTGTTGGGCTGCTGGCGCGAGTCCTGTGCACGCAGATTGCGCACCGCGTGTGTGCGCTGGGTCCTGATGGTGCTACCATGTGGGCGAAGCCCAAAGGCGTAGTCGGGAAGAGAGGCACTAAACCCCCAGGCGGGGTGCGGGCGCGACTCACATGATGGCCGGTCCCTGATGGAGAGGCATCCTGGCCGGCAGGGAAAGCGGGAACGGTCGGAGGTAAGCGGGGAGCGCGCTGAGGGGGGCATAGCTCCCAGATCCTTACAGGAACACCCCTGTGAAACACATAGAATTTCCGAAGGACCAGAAGGAGTGTAACACCCATATCCCAGAAGTGACATCAGACGCCGGCAGCAACGACTAACCAGAGGGAAGGGGAACTTCCTCAGCTGGCTCCATTTTTTATCAACTAAACTTGGTCTGTGAGTTACTTACTTTACTTTCCGCCTCTTCACCCACGGATGGGTATAGGCGACTTCCGCGGAAAACTGCACTTTAAAAAGATCCATTGAAATTGTTTAGCTTGATATACCCAAGGGGACTTTATCCCCAAGGGTCGACAGAGCCAATTTTGTTTGAAACGAGGGCGCCATGTGAAGGCAGGGTTGTCAATTGATAATGAGAGGCTCTATATTCGCATCAATTATCCTTGCCCGGTCTTTGAGTTAAACCCTGTTGGGTTTTTTTAAATATAAAGAAGCTTTTTTTTTATCTATATAAGAGGCTAAATTTTTCCTTTCATTCCCAACTTGCAAGGAGAGGAGGAGGAAAAGATACCAATCATGTAAGGGCAAATATTACCATTGCCACCATATGAGTCTTGTTTTTGAACTTGCTTCACTATTGTGTTCTTTTTCAATTTTTGAAGGTGTGTTGTATTAAAGCTGCAGTTCAAGCAATATCCTGCATGTGTGTTTTTTTTTTAATAAATCAGTTCTGTAAGAATTGACCGGCAGCTATGCAGTTCTTTAGGTAAGTAGAGATTGCCCACATGAAACTATTGAAATAAAAAAAAATTAAAAAACGGGAGCTTGAACTGCAGCTTTAACTATATAAGCTACAATTTTCCTTGCAAACCTACCTTGTATGGAGAGGAGGACAAAAGATACCATTCGGCTCAGGCACTTGCATGTCTTGTTTTTGAACTTGTTTTTGAACTTGCTTCACTATTGTGTTTTCTCTTTTCTTTATAATTTTTGAGGTGCGCTGTTTTTTCCTGGACAATCTCTCTCTCTCTAACCTTCTCTATTCCTTTCTTTGTACTGTAGGTGGGGGGTGGTGGCAATGGTATTTGTGGGGGGGTTAGTGGTAATTTAATTTTTGAGGGGTGTGGTGGTAATTGTATTTGTGTGGCGGGGGTGGCGTTCATTGTATTTTTACGTGGTGTGGGAATTGTATTTGTGGGTTGGCAGGTGTAATTGTATTTGTGGGAGGGTAATTGTATTTGTGGGGAGGGAGTAATTGTATTTGTGAGGGGGTGGTAATTGTATCAGGAAGTTGGTAGTGTCTACATCTGGGGTGTGTAGTTGTGTCTGTATTTGGGGTTGCAGGTTTGTATTGGGAGGGGGTATTGTGTATTTCTTGGGGGGGTCATGTGGGCAGTGTGTAAGGGGGAATTGTATTGGTATGTAGGGAAATTATGTGTGTTACCAGGGGAGGAGGGGGAAATGAGTGTGAGGAGGGGGGATTGAGGGAGCGGGATTGAGTGGGAGGGGCTAATTGAATTATAGCGGCAGGGGCAATAGAGAGAGGGTGTAAGAGAGGGAGGGGGAGAGCGAGTGAGGAACAGAGGGGGAAAGAGGAAGAGACAGAGGTGGGAGAGAAATACAGGTGTGAAAGGGGAGGTTGTGCTTAATG
Organism: Ascaphus truei; assembly: GCF_040206685.1. Classification (NCBI taxonomy): domain Eukaryota; kingdom Metazoa; phylum Chordata; class Amphibia; order Anura; family Ascaphidae; genus Ascaphus; species Ascaphus truei. The sequence continues at coordinate 91,062,350 of NC_134485.1, forward strand.
ATGCCCTATTAAAAATGTATTTATTCCGTTAAAAAAAAGAGTGCACTATATCATGTGTTACACATATCTGTGTGTTAATACACTTTATTCACATCCTGTTTAAAAACCTCCCGTTTTGTCTCCCACACTCCTCTATTGCCCCCTATCAACCTCATCATGGTTTATCTCTCCCACCACTTGAATATTCCCCTTCTTTCATTATTTATACTCAGCTTCCCTGTTGACTTTTACTACACTCTAGCTCTGGCATTATTTGCCATCTCTTAACCTCATAAGACCTTTCTTGCTCTTGCTTACATTCATGTGCTCTTGCTTCTGTATTTATCAGATGTCATTTTATCAACCATACTCATTTTGGAAAAATAATCGTGAAAAGTCTTCAGTCTTTATAAACACAAAATGAAAACTCTTTTTTATTTAGAATAGTTCTTACATTTTCAAATAATTAATTACTGAAATTGTATGTTAATAATTTTTTGCATTCCCATCTCTATTTTGAAAATGGAAAAACTTCAAGATTTCTCTCTATTGTTAATACTAATAATACTTTTTTTTTCTATAAAGTGCTGACAAAGTATATAGTGCTCTGCAAGGAATCTGCAGGCACAATGAGTCTCACTCCCTGCCCTTGCAAATTGACTTTCCCAAGGTCACAGGAAGCGCTAGCATGGGATTAGAACTACAAAGGCAGTGACATTACCACTGAACTACTCCTCCAGGCTACAAAGGGGTAGTAGGTAGTAGAACCTGAGTTAAATATCAACCCCTTAGTCGCTTTTATTGGTCAGCTAGTCATGGAAAACCATAACTACTATACTGTAGCTGCCAACTTAAGCTATTAAGGGGCCAAGGAGAAATTCCATAAAGTGGAAAAAGCGGTGCACAGCAAACAATTATAGGGCTTAACACAGAAAAATATATAATTAAAACAATTTATTGAATGGGTGACATGACAAATACTCTGACACGTTTTACGCTCTTCAGCTCTTTGTCAAAGAGTGATTCTTTGACAAAACGTTTAAGAGCACGAAATGCATCAGAGTATTTTTGCCCTTGCCATACTCCATGATGCCACACATTCATTTAATTGTTTTTATTACTTTTTTCTGTTCCTAGCTTTATCATTTTTCACAGTGCATCTATTTTTCCCACCTTATGGAATTTCTCTTGATATCCATCACCAGGAAGCACACTAACGGAGTCGGAATACTCTGCAAATTGTGAGTACTTATCCTAGAGGTTTTTTATTCACCTATTTGTATGACCTGTGTGCCAGTCAATTTTTTCATTTTTGTATTAGAGGCTTGTTTTGAAGATTGGCAGGATGCATGTTGCCTGGCAATGTGGCAGCTCATGCCCACAGGGCATGGATGTGCCACCATGCCAGTCAATTTTTTTTATTGTGCTGTTGATATTGATGCCCACGGAGGACAAGGACTGTCATGAGGATGAGGACATCCTTCATCCTGGTAGGGGTAAGTGGCAGATTAAATTATTTTATGCTGCTGATTTACTGGATGTTTAATTTTAATTGGGCAAATGCACTATTATCCATATCTGGATAATGGTAATTTTGCCCATTACTGTACTGTTTGTGTTATGGGGGTTGTTGGGGGTACAGGGGGTGGGTTGTGTATTGGTACAGTAGGTAGTAGGTATTTTAATGTTTATTGTGGGTAGAGGGATTGAGTGAAAGGGGTAATTGCCACAGGGTGAGTGGTCATGCCTCTGTGTGTAGTTGTAGGAGTTAACCCTTTAATTACCATAGCAGTTACTACCGCTAAGCTAATGAAGGGGTTAACCCCTCCTAATGCCCACCCAAGAGGCCTAACCAACCATCTTGGGGCTATTACCCCCTTCACTCACCCCCTCACCCCCTCCGCCCCCAATAAACCTGATAGTCTGCCTTAACTCCTTCATTGCCTTAGCGGTTAGCTGCTAAGGCAATGAAGCTGCTTACATTTTATTTTTATAGTGGGTCTCCTGAGCTGAACAAAGTTGATTTCAGCCTCGGAGAACCACTACTTCCTGAGAGGCAGGCCCTGGTATGTGGTGCCGGTATCCATTTGCTTTGTTTAGATCCCACATGGATTTTAACATGGTGGGGATACCGGCACCCCATACTGGGGCCTGTAACTTGGGAAGTAGGGGTCCCTGAGGCTGAAATCAACTTTGTTCAGCTCAGGATACCCCCTGCTCATGCAGACGATGAATAAAAATAAAATATAAGCTTCATCCGCTTATATGCAGCTATCCGCTAAGGTAATAATGTTTTATTGGGGGGTGAGGGGGTGTTTGATACTAGTGTGTGGGAACAGCGGGTCTCCTGAGCTGAAAAAAGTTGATTTCAGCCTCGGGGACCCCCTACTTCCCGAGATACAGACTCCGTTATGTGGTGCCGGTATCTCCTTCAATGTGAAAATCCTTCGGTCACATGAACCACAGGATTTTTACATGGCAGGGATACCGGCACCCCATAACAGGGCCTGTATATTGGGAAGTAGGGGGTCCTCGGACCTGAAATTAATGCGGTTCAGCTCCGGACACCCCCTGCTACATTGTTTTTATTGATATTTCTAGTCAATGCGGCTTTTTTATTCAAATATATTTATATATTTTTTTATATCTATATATATATTTTTTACATAATATGCAATATTTTACATCAGTATATTTTATACAAATATATTTTAATTTTTTTTATATTTAATTAATATATTACTTGTTCTATATCCCTTACTACCTAATAGCCATTTAGCTTTCCCACAGTATTATTCAACTAATTTCCATGATACAACATTGAATCACCAGGTAAAGGATGTTATTGTTGATTTGTTATGTGCTGTTTCTGTGAATAACCCTTGTTCTCATCATTCATACTGTATATTTCAGCATGTTCCTCTTATTTTCTTTTTGTCTTATCTGGAATGTTTATATAGTACAAGTGCGACCACAAGTATTCTAAAACTTGCCTTGGAAATTCTGGGGCAATCACCAACAATACCCCAGTACTGCTGCAACATTTTCTGTGGAAAAAGGGAATCCAGGGCTCTACGGATTTGGTATCAAACTAATTTATTGTGCCACACAAAGTTTTGACCTAAATAGGTCTTTCTCAAGTGACTATGCACTAGATATAAATATATATATATACCTGAGTGTGTGTGTATTACTGGGATTGTTCCTGGGAGGGGCTTATCCTGCTACGCTAGGATCCCTTTCAGGTGGAGGCGCTGCACCGAGGCGGACACCCAATCACCCCAGGCTCCCAGTGGCAGAGGCTCGGGCCTTCTGTGAGCCTACAGGTAATGGCAGTACCGGTAGCCCCTTTAGTTGTGGGTGAGCAAGGGCTACTTTACCTAAACAAAAAAGCAACTTGCGTTCAACTCTGCATTGCACAGGAGCCACAGTTGTTGAAAACATTGCTTTTTATTACAGCACAGTTACAGTAGTGTTATAAATAACATTGCCACCTTGTTCAACAATATTTGTAATGATATTAGAGCTGACCTGCCATACACTACCCTGGAGAACAGGATACTGGTGTTTAATTTAATTTTTAACTCTACTGCAAACATAACAACCCCCAAAGGCTGCTCTCATGATGTCCTTACAAAGGACTTGAAACTTCAAGTTTACTTTGCACAAATTAAATATTGTTAAAACCATGAGCATGTGCCTATTTCTATTAACTTACTTCAGGAGACATTGCTTTTCAAATCCCTATTTTCCCAGAAACGTTCTGTAACAGTACATATTAGTGCTTCAAACCAAATACTTTGTAAAATGCCGGTTTCTTCAGTCAATCTACTGACCTCCCTATGCTCTTGTGGATCATTACTTGCGAAAAAAAGATACAAAATGTAAATAGAAAAAGAAGCTGTGAAATGTATGCTCCTTTATACTATAGTATATTGATCAAGAGGAAGACAAACAAAAAACCCTAGTGAAATATCATCCAATGATATCTCAAAAGGGGAAAAATAAATTCCTTCCTGACAAAAATTGCCAATCAGATTACTCCCTGGATCAACAGCCTTCCCATGTTTACTTATTTGGTATATACCTGTATACCTTTCCTTTTTAACATATGTATTGTATCTGCCATCACAGTCTCCATGGGTAATGAATTCAACATTTTAACTTCCCTTACTGTAAATAACAATTTCCTTTGTTGTTCGTGAAATATCTTTTCCTCCAACCTTAAGGGATGACCCAGTGTCCTTTGTACTGCCCTTGGGATGAATAGTTATTTTGAAACCTCCTTGTAAAGTTCCTAAATATATTTGTATATACTGTAGTTATCATATCCCCTTTTAGATGCCTATTTTCTAATGTAAACAAATCTAATATAGCTAGCCTCTCATCATAAATCAGATTATCCACCCCCTTTATTAATTTGGTGGCTCTTCTCTGCACTTTCTCTAGTTCCATAATGTATTTTCTGAGGAGTGCTGCGTAAAACTGTACTCCATATACAAGGTGTGGTCTTACTAAAGGGGCATACAGCTGCAGCGGCCATTAGTGTAAAACTTCACAATTTCGTGTGCTCTGCTGTACACCACGCAGCATAAACGCGGCCAATCGCCCCGGGCACCCTTACCGCGATTGCTTTGTTGAATTTCATGGATTCTGTTTCTTTAAGTGCAATGAAACTAATGAATTGCAATGTGTACAGTACTGTGCTACTGTGTCAATTTAAGTTGTTTAAAAAACAGAACTCTAAAATGCCATTTTCTGCACTCGCCGTACTCACGTCACTCGCGTCACTCACGGTACAGTTGGAAAACATCACGTGTCATGACACGGGTATTCCGAATGAAGTTTTAGAATAACGGCCGCTGCAGCTGTAATTATGTTTACTTCCATTCCTTCCATTGCCCGTTTAATGCAAGATAAGATCTTGTTTGTCTTTGCAGCTACTGCATGACTGGAGTAGAGAAGACAGCATAGTAGGAGTCCGTGAGCCTGGGTCATGGAGTGGAGAGAAGAACGTAGTAGAGGCAAGCCGGGTTCGGTACACGAAGGATCAAACTGTGGAGAGACTAGGACAAGGCAAGGCTAGACACAACAGAGGATCCGCACAAGGCTACATTTAGTTATGCTCAGCAATGCATCTGAGCACTGGCAGGATATTGAAGCCCCAGGAAGCCAATGGTAAAGGAGGCGGAGCGGGGGCATGGCCCCAGCGGAGGTCGGGATAGGTGCAGGAGGACAAGGGGCTCATTAGGGCTTGACGCGCAGCTGGGGTTCATTGCGTGACGTCACGCGTGCACACCGCGCGCAGAGGAGGCGTGGCACGTCTGAGAGGGCAGAGCCAAGTTCCGTGAAGAACTGTAAGAGAAGCGGATGCGCGCGCTCTGTAATGGGAGCGGGGTTACGCTCACCGGCAGGAATGGGTAATGAATTCAACGTTTTAACTTCCCTTACTGTAAAGAACTATTTCCTTTGTTGTTCGTGAAATATCCTTTACTCCAACTTTAAGGGATGACCCATTGTCCTTTGTACTGCCCTTGGGATGAATAGTTCTTTTGAAACCTCCTTGTACAGTTCCTAAATATATTTGTATATACTGTAGTTATCATATCCCCTTTTAGACGCCTCTTTTCTAATTTAAACAAATCTAATATAGCTAGCCTCTCCTCATAAATCAGATTATCCACCCCCTTTATTAATTTGGTGGCTCTTCTCTGCACTTTCTCTAGTTCCATAATGTATTATCCGAGGAGTGCTGCGTAAAACTGTACTCCATATTCAAGGTGTGGTCTTACTAAAGGGGCATACAGCTGCAGCGGCCGCTATTGTAAAACTTCACAATTTCGTGTGCTCTGCTGTACTCCACGCAGCATGAACGCGGCCAATCGCCCCAGGCACCCGCGCATATCGCGATTGCTTTGTTGCTTTGTTGCTTTGTTGAATTTCATGGATTCTGTTTCTTTAAGTGCAATGAAATTAATGAATTGCAATGTGTACAGTACTGTGCTACTGTGCTACTGTGTCAATTTATGTTGTTTAAAAACCAGAACTCTAAAATGCCATTTTCTGCACTCACCGTACTCGCGTCACTCACGGTACAGTTGGAAAACATCACGCGCCATGACACGGGTATTCCGAGTGGTACACCGGGTGAAGTTTTAGAATAACGGCCGCTGCAGCTGTAATTATGTTTACTTCCATTCCGTCCGTTGCCCATTTAATGCAAGATAAGCTCTTGTTTGCCTTTGCAGCTACTGCATGACTTTGGGCACCTGTTCTGTACAAGCACTTGTAAATCCTTCTCCATCAGGATAAAGGTTTTTGATTTTGCCACACTCCTTTTAGATAATTGTAGTGGGTGTCCTTTTTCTTTGCAAGGTGCAGGCAGTTGAAGAGTGGCTGGGATCCCACGTCTGCCACTGTAACACTTGCACAAGTCCACAAACTAGACCAGACCCAGGTACTGAGGTGGGAAGGAAAGTGCGGGGGGGTGCCTAGAAGGTGGATTGTTCACGTAGCCGGGTTTGGGCAGGAGAGATAGATTTAATCCAATATACTTGCGGGAGTCCTGGGTTATAGAGAGCTTCGTAGTTGAAATCCGTAAACCAAAGGTCTGGAGTAGAGAAGACAGCGTAGTAGGAATTCGTGAGCCTGGGTCATGGAGTGGAGAGAAAAACATAGTAGAGGCAAGCCGAGTTCGGTACACGAAGGGTCACACTGTGGAGAGACTAGGACAAGGCAAGGCTAGACACAACAGAGGATCCGCACAAGGCTACATTTAGTTATGCTCAGCAATGCATCTGAGCACTGGCAGGATATTTAAGCCCCAGGAAGCCAATGGTAAAGGAGGCGAAGCGGGGCATGGCCCCAGCATGGCCCCAGCGGAGGTCGGGATAGGTGCGGGAGGACAAAAACTTTTGGCTGGTTTCATATGTTTACAAACGCTACAAGAACCACATTTGAAAGAACCCCTGGTGATAAAAGATTTATCAATCCTAGAAGTAGTTATGTCCCTTGGGGAAACATATGATCTGATGGTTCTCGCCCTACGGTAAACAAATGCAGGACCAGAATCAATGTATTTCTTAAGCACAGGATCCATAGATAATACATTCCAATGTTTGGAAATGATAGATTTAATTGTGGTTCTTGTAGCGTTTGTAAACATATGAAACCAGCCAAAAGTTTTTTCAGGATACTTTGCCGCAGTCACATGATGATGACAACAGTCACATTAAGAAATTCTATATCAATAATTTCATAAACTGTAAAAGTCAATTTGTTGTATATCTTATAACATGTGGCTGCGGCAAAAGATATGTGGGAAGAATGATTAGAGCTCTTAAGATCAGGATATTAGAGCACCTAAGACTCATAAGATTGCATGATACTAACCATCCTGTTTCTAAGCACTTCTCCGAATGTGGTCAGGGGGGCATCAGGAATTTTTCCTTCCTGGGCATTGAATTGATTAATAATAGACCTAGAGGAGGTGATCGCATCAATTTATTGAATCGTAGGGAAGCGTATTGGATATTCATTCTCCAAACGCGCTTCCCTATGGGTTTAAACATTGATTGGCAACTGGCCCATTTTCTATAAGAGATGTATTATCATTTTATCCTTTTTAAGTTATAATAAATTTTGTTTAATAATTCTAAATATTTGGTTACCTTACATATATTTATTTTTTCAACTTGGTACATTCTCTATTTTTCCATTTTTATTTTTCCATTGTTATTTCTTTTGATCATATTTTGATTATATTTTTTATCATTTTGCGACCCTTTTTTTGCTTGTATTATACTCCTTTGTGTTTATTTTATATATATACATTGGTCATTATATCTCATCTTATATGTATTTTCACATTTATTCCCTGGTAATTTCAAGTCAAATTAGTATTGTATTGCGTTCTTTATTTCAGTTATTTGCTTTTTGTTTTTAAATATTATGATCTTTTTGTATTATATATTTTAATATACTTTGTGGTTATATGCATTTCTAAGTATTATTTCTCCCCTGATCTGATCGTTTGGTTCAGTGGCTTGTTCATTGTTATTGTCTTTTGATATTTCTTTTTTGTCCTATTGTGGTTGCCGTTTGCATTGCCCTTACTAACATTGCTTTACACTGCCTGCATGGACAGCATTGCCCTCAGACGGCGCCGTGTCGCTCTGCGCATGCGCAATGACGCGCATTGCATCATGACGTCATCGTGCTCCCGTTTTTGGCGCGAATTTGCCTGCAGGTAAGAGGGTATTTAATGGATGATATTCACTATATTTATCCTTGAAAAAGAACGCTGCGACGTTCGAAACACGTTGGAAGTGCCCTTTTATTCTATTTTTGATTCTGGGTCCTTCCTGCTCCGTTTTTGCTTGTGCGCTCTGTCTCATCGTTTTATCCCTGCTTACTACACCATTGGAAGCTGCACAGCCTGCCTACCACTCCTAGGATTTGTGAGTATTTGCTTATAATTCAGGGGAACCTGCAAATGAGACTGATTGTGGGTGGGCTAGTACCATCTACCACCTGTCTTCAGGAGGATAGTACCCATACAAGTGGTTATTATGTACTACCATTAATATTATTACTCATTCCTATTACCTTGGATAAAGTGGTTTTGGCTTACAATATTCTTGATTTCCTGGCATTGGAGCGCTTTAGCCTATTTTTTCTAGGGTGGAAGGAATGGATGGTGGCCCTCTACACAGGCGGCACACTTAATTCGAGTACGGCTCATTCCGCAAGCCGGGATATGTCCCGGCTTGCGAGCCACACTCCCTCAGCGTGCCGCGCATCACCGATGCGCGGTCACGCATCATCGGGTGCCTATGCCGCCTGTACGCGTGCCCAGGGCTCCCCGAGGGAGCCCTGGTGTCGCGCGGATGTTAGGACGGCGGCGGGACGTTCCGGGGGACCCGGCGGACCCGGTAAGGAGAGGGGGAAGCCCCGATCGGCGGGCCTCTCCTCCGAGGTTACTGCTGCGGCCGAGAACGGGCAAATGCTCGAATAAACTCGGCCGCAGCAGTATATAGGATACTGGCAGCTTTCTGAAAGGAACAACAACCTCCCACTGGATCTAGAAAACAAGAAGAGACGAAAGCGCCCGATCCTAGTGTATTATGATAAGCACTCACAAACATAAAAAGTATTCAAGCATGTAATGAGTAATACTCATTCACCAGACGCTGGAAACTGCTGCTCCGCTCACACGTCCTGCTCCCACGAGTTGTATGGCACCTTTGAGCTACCGTCCACAGGAGCTCCAGAGAGTATGCAGCTACTCCTGTTTTCAGCCGGAAACAAACTGTAGTGAACAGAGGTTCCGGATAGGAGGAAGGGAGATGGTAGGACCATGGGAACCAAAATCGCCAGTGTGTAACCATGAGGTGGCGTCCCAAAGTCCCAGAACACAGCGCGTCAGCGCGGGGCAGCGTCACAGATTCCCAGAGTCTGAATGAGAGTCCCAGATAGAGAAAAGGTCTGGTGCAGTGACCGTCACTAGTTAGACTTGTATCCCTACGCGTTTCTTCACACCTAGGTGATTTCATCAGGTTTTAAGTGACGGATGTACGTTATAGGTATTTATATTTACATCCACCAATCAGCAGAGATCATGACTAGTTAATTATTTGCATAGATAAATACAATTAATTAATGGCTGTATGTCCCAATAGACCCATACAAAAATAACATTGTCAAATAGAATTAAATCATTGGAAATATACATAGTTATGACCACAAAAGGAAACATATATACAAATTCATGTATAAGTGTGTATATTTTTGTTTGCACCTTTTAATATGTACGTGTGTATTAACCAGGCTATATGTTATTTGAGCAATAATTAACAATTCATAGAATTGTGAAAATGAGCCTATATTAATTGCATCAATTTATATTGCCACTTCTTACAACATGAATGTATATATATATGTGTATTAGTTATATTTTAATATTTTAAAATACACAGGTACCAATGTAAACATAACAATAAATCCAAAATTTCAAAAGGAAAAATGGAAGAGGAAAAACAATAAATGTATTATATTGATCAATCCAATCATTCAATCCTCCCATAAATTTGAGATGGACGCTAGCCACTTGACAGTGGTAAGCAACCTCCCAAATGGGCTACTAGAGGAGGATAAATGATTGAGATACATTTATGGTGTATTTGAAAGGATAACATATTCGAAAGAACCTACTCATACATTGCTCCGATCAATCTATTAATATTTTTCGGAGTGTCCATGACCATGCAACAGAGTGTACGAGTGATAGATAATATTACATGGGTATTAATGATTGTAGTATTGTTATTTATATTAATAATAATAAAAAGTACCCCAAGGTATATATTTAACCCATAGTGTATTGAACCATATATTGTAATTTAATATGTATCTGAAATACTAATATTAATGTATCTTTCAGATGAAGAGAAAAGAAACCTCAAGCAAACAGAGACTTTGTATCCGAGATCACAAATATTGCAAACTGAAAAGAATGCACTATACAGCAAAAACAAATAATTCGCTGTCAGTTACGGAGGAAATCATTTTATGTGTTCTAATCTGTGAAAATATATATATCTCTAATAACACATAAATAAATGTACTCCAATTTATAGATGCAGAGTACATGAGATTATTGTATATTATATATTTCTATATAAGGTGATATTAATATGTGTAAAATTAACATAAATATATATAAAATAATTTTTTATTTTTGTTTTATATAGTGAAGTGATTTATATTAAGTATCTTAAATCTCTAATAACATGTAAATGTATATACTCCAATAAAAAAAATATAATAATAAAGAGTATACAAATGTATACTACCAAACAATATTATATTTCTATATAAAGTAATATTAATGTGTGTGAAACTAACAATAAATACATTAAATCTTAATTTATATGGCGAAGTGATGAGTATTATTATATATTTTAATTCATGACCTATCTAATAAACAGACTTGTGAGGAAGAGACTCCATGAGACAGACACAGAGGGAACATGTCAAGCATGTTCCACCCAGACCTCTATATCATATCACCAAGGGAGAATTGACCTATCAAACTACAGTACTAATATCAATACAGGCAAACAGGAAAACGAAATTCCAAAATTCAAAGCTCAGCTGTAGAGAGTCAGTGTCCAAAATGTATAATATACTCATGAATGATATACCAGATTTGTTGTACTGGATGCAATAACTCCACTCTCTAAGAATCTGTCTCCAAATACAGTATATTCCTACATGTGGGGGACCTGTGTAATAAAGGTGAGGCTCAGTAAATAATGTCTGGCCCCCTATGCACAGTAAATTGCCGTCCCCCTGGAGAAAGACAGAAAATATAGAGGTATAATTCCAAAACACAATGAGTGGAGTGGATAACTCACAGTTGGGAGCTGGTGTAGTCCAATACAGCGTGCATCACGTATGTAGATAACAGCAGCAAAAGTTCCATAGAGGACCCCGTGTCTGCCGCGACTGATATAGGAGTCCCCCTTCTCCAGCTGATCAATTACGTCATTGAAAAAAAGCACGAAATCACCATGCTACAATCTGATTGGCTCAAGGAAGAGCCAATGGGATGAATAACATGCTAATGTTATTCTCGAGTCAGGAGGCAGTCCCAATCAGATGCCTATTTGCATGAAACACACAGTCAGCAATACTATTGCGTGGTAGTTAATATGAATAGCAATCAACAAATTTCAAAAGACATAAAACAACATTAAAAACATTATTAACATTAACATTATTATTATTAAGATGACATTTAGTGCCATTGAACATATAATTAGCCACCCTAGAGGTGGAGATAGAGAATCTGTCCTTAATTGTCGTGAGATGCACTGGATTTATACCCTTGGGACTTTGGCTCCCAGAGTTATGAACATTGACTGGGAATTAAAACATTTTTTTAAATAAATTATATTGAATTTTCGTTAATATATTTTTTACATTGTCTATTTTTACATTCATTAATTTTCATTATTACATTTTATTATTCATTACTTTTTTCATTTTTTATTTTTTATTTTTCATTTCTACTTTTCATTCATTTTTCAATTTTTATTTTTTATTTTCTACATATTTATTTATTTACATTATTCATTTCACTATTCCCCGTCAATATATTCCATGTGTATCTCTCCTAAGTTTTCCTAGAGGTATCTTCCATACATATTGTTGTTATATTATGTACATCCACAACTCTATTTTATACTGTGTGGACTATTATGTTAAGTCTACCAAACTATGGTTATAAGTATATGTTTTACTATTTTGTATCTCGTTATCTCTCCATTCTACTCCCTAGATTGCTTATAATGCTGCCATTTTTAATGTTGTTTTATGTCTTTTGAAATTTGTTGTTTGCTATTCATATTAACTACCACGCAATAGTATTGCTGACTGTGTGTTTCATGCAAATACGCATCTGATTGGGACTGCCCCCTGACTCGAGAATAACATTAGCATGTTATTCATCTCATTGGCTCTTCCTTGAGCCAATCAGATTGTAGCATGGCGAGTTCGCGCTTTTTTCAATGACGTAATTGATCAGCTGGAGAAGGGGGACTCCTATATTAGTCGCGGCAGACACAGTGTAAAAAAATTCTCTTTGACAAAGGGTGACGGCCCGAAACGCGTTAGAGAGACCTTTTACTCATCCACTACCATGATGTCAATCATGGAATAAAGGAGTTTTAACTTTCTTCGGTGTGTAGCCCCCTCCTTTTCATTCCTGTGCTCCGGTGCCTCCTCTATGGAACTTTTGCTGCTAATATCAATACAGTCGTTTAAACCAGATGGACTAAATATGTTAAGAACATAAATCCAGTAGGTTTCTCTTAGATTTAACCATTTATGTCTATCCCCGCTTAATAGAGTAGATTTAATACTTTCTACGCCCATCACTACTAATGTAGCTGGGTCTATATTATGTTTCAACTGATAATGGTGAGATAAACTGTGTGTTTGTAGTCCATGTATTACGTTCCTACGGTGTTCTAAGAACCGTGTACTTAAAGGACGTGCTGTCCTCCCAATGTATTGTATACCACAGGGGCACATAATAGCACTTTTCCTGGGTTGGTTTGATGCCGGGGGGCTCCAGACCTGATACCCAGTAATATCAGCACAGAAGCCCCCCACATGCATCCAAAGCAGGAAGAATGCATTAACAGCCCACTTCATTACCTTAGCGGCTAACCGCTAAGGCAATGAAGGGGTTAACCATGCAGTACTAGGCTTATTGTGGGGAGCGGGCATGGATGAAGGGGGTATTTGGCCTTTGGTGGGTGTTTAGGGCTTGCGGGGGGGGGGGGGGGGTTGCAGGTGAACTTAACCCCTTCATTACCTTTGCGGTTAATACCACAACGGTCATGAAGGGTTAAGCCCTTCAGCTACCCACCCGCAAGCCCTAAGCACCCACCGTTGTGGCGAATACACACTGCACCCATTTCCGCTACCCACAATATATATATATATACATATATATATATATATTACGCCAACAACCACCTACAGTCCCTAACATTTTTGGGATGCACAGCAATCTATAGGCTGGGGGTGGCCCTCTGGTGTTCCCCGCAGGTGTCCCCGCTTGCCTGCAGTATCAAGTCTGTACCCCAAAAAAATAAGTAAAGCACACATACATACTTTTAAATAAATAAACCCCCCACCAGCCCTCTAACATATATAGTAATAGTAATGGGCCAAATGACTATTATCCACATATGGATAATAGTGCATTTGCCCATTTAAAATACATGAATCCCAATAAATTAAATAAAGACATCTTGCACTCACCCTTGGCCGCCAGCCACGATGAAGGCCATCCTCATCTTCATCACCGTCCATGGCCTCGGGTGCTGAAAAAAACACACAAGCATAAAAAAAGCAAATGTTATGTCCCCTAACCCCTTAATCACCGTAGCGGTTATGAACCGCTACTGTCATTAAGGGGTTAACCCATCCTCACCCACCACTCTGGAGGCCTAAGCACACCCCCCCCCACTACCGATCCCAGTGAGGCATAACCACCCGCACTTACCCCTACACACCGGGAGGCCTACCCTCCCTCCCTTGGGGGCAATACCCCCTACCCCCAATACTCACATTCAAAACAATACACACACCCGCAGGAAACATAACAATAATGAATATACTATACATAACCCATCCACACCATATAGCAAATATATTCTGGAGTTACTTAACCCCTTAAGAACAATAACGGTTAATAAGTGCTAAAGTTATTAATGGGTTAAGCCACCCTGCATCCATTCATTTGTAGACTGGCTTCATCATTCACATATTTTATATATATATATAATTAAATATATATATATATATATATATATATATATATATATATATATATATATATATATATATAATGAAAATATATGTATGATGAACCAATCTACAAAGAAATGGTTAAGGATAGCCATGTACAAATTGAAAACATCCCATCTCAAATTTACAACATCACAGCCAAATTAAAAACAAAGCCAAATTAAAATTAAAACACATATCATACAAGAATACAGCAAGCACCTATCCAAACCAGTAAATAGCAAATGGTAATAAAACATACAATTGAATAATGTGTACATGATGCAAATAATATTTCCATCATGTACACAATAGCAATCAATGCTCCAAAACAAATACACGATTGAAAGTAAACATTGAATATAAACAAAGCAAGAAGACAATAATAAATTACCAGCACACAATTTATGCCATCCGAAATACATTACAAGCAAATCTAAACCCAAAACCCTATTCACTATTGTAATGTTAAAACAAAACCATTCCGAAAATAAATCTATTTCTAACTAACACGATCATACACAATCTAACTTCAAAAAAGAATCCACAATAAAAAATAAAGGCACGGCCCCTAAATAAATCGATATAATTATCATCATCTGAAAGGACATAAGTAATTCAAAATAACATTGCACACACAAACTTTTAACCAAAAAAGGGAAAATACTTGTACAAGACATGAAAAAATGAAAATAACATTTGCAAAACAACCCTTTAATAAACATGTATATAGCTCCATAGGGATATATATACATACATGGGCATTAAATGGACATTAAAAAAATAAATCTGACATGTTAGAAACAAAAAAAAACAGTTTCAACTTAAATAAAATACATTTCTTTAGTGTACTTACCATTAGATGACCAATGACCGACTTCCGGGGGAACCGCTGTGACGATAGCCTACACAGGTCTATTAATATTACACAAAAATAACTGGGTTTGAACTGAACGAGGCTTAAGATATAATAAAGTGATTTTATTCCTTAGGATAGGTGAACACACGAATAATACAGTAACAGACAAGAAGTACACTTACTTAGGGGTTGGGGAGTGAGAAGTATGATGTAGCATTTCTCTCAGCAATCAGGTAATCATTCAGGTGATATCAGGTAACCATATCAGCAAACGAAGACAAAGGATATAGGGTCGACAGCAGTTTATAAACCTTTTGTCCCTCTATCCTTAACATTAAGTACCTGTGATTGGTTTTCAATTACCTCCAGCCAATCTTTAATGTGGGAACACATTTTAATACATGCCCCCCTGCTAGCTGGCACAGGCGCAGTAGAACTCTGGGGTCTCATTTCTGTAGCCCCACATATGCAAATGGAATTCCAGCCAGTCTACCCATTTGGATCTCTGGCAGGAAAACCTTTGTTGGAAGGTGTTAAATGGGACACTTAAAACTGCTCTGGTTTGAGCCTTCTCCGCCCTCAAATAAACAGGGAGGGTGACAAAACCCTTTGAACAATACTTAAGTCCTAGACATTGCGTCGCCTCTAGGGCCATCTGCTACCCTGGTATGCAAAGGAATTTCCTCTGGGTCTTTGTCCATACCTTGGGACACAGTATTAAACATAAAACATAAATGTATTCAAATATCCAGTTTCGTTGGGTCTAGCAGGTCCAAACTTCCCAGTTCTCATTGCCAGAACTGGGACACCATATGGTCCAAAAAGCGACTTGCTACGACCTTCATAACCAGAGATACACAAATGCACATTAAATCATTTTTCACTTTAATACAAAAATCTCCGCTAAAAAAGAAATCTCAGCTTTTCACTAAATCCCCATTGAAAACAACGGGCTTCTCCGCCATAGACTTTCAATGTTAAATTGCCACCATTGAAGTCAATGGGGTTTCTCCGCCATTGAAGTCTATGGGAAAAGTCCCGAACTTTCAAGGGGGTCCATACTCCGTCGGGTTGGTCCAGGAAGGTCAAGGATGGTTCTGCAGTGATGCCGGAGCAGTGACGGCAGATACCCCAAACCTTGATCCGCTGGGCCCTCCGGAACCGGAGATATGGAGTACCAAATTTCAGCTTTTTCCACTTAGTCATTTTTCTGAACTGTTTCTGCCGCCGCCGGCAAAGCCTATGGCGCGACCCACTCCATCTGGTTCGACCCTTATCGGGGGTCCAGGATTCAGGGACCCGGTTGTGGTCAAATTGGGGGAAGCCTAGGAACTAGGGGCAAAAATAATTTTATTCCTAGGGGCCCTAGAATTGTTTATTCCCACGCCACTTGACGTTGACCTTGACTTGTAAGTGATCAAAGCTCTCCTATTGAAAATGTATCCGCTTTGCGGTTTGCGGTCTGGACGGCAGCCAACTTGTTCTTCGAAAGTTACCTCGAGGAATCTCCATTGAAGTCAATGGGCCCATTGACTTTCAATGGGAAACCGCCGCTCTCCCTCTCGGACGCCACCTGCTGGTCTTTACAGGAAACAGGACTAAAACAACAAGATTCTCCATTAGAATGCATTGAGCCCTAATGGCGGCCAATGGGGATCTGCAAAATGGTGCCTGAAAAGGCGGGAAAATTACACAAAGAGCTATAATCATTAAAGGACTACTAACCCTTGTGCTCCCGGATGGATTCTAGTGTGTGTGATGCAGACACTGATTAAACCAGACATTACAATGGAACAGGGGAACAGGGGGAAATACATTTACAGGTTATAACAAGGGTTAAATCACAGTTCTGAACCTCAGCCCAGTTAACCCCTTGTCTCCCTGGTGAGGTCAGGGGATGGCCAAATGTGGTGCAACCCCTTTAATACCGGTCCACCCCCTTTCTCCCTCTACACCTCCCCTTCTTAATGAGTGTCCTGTGGCCCACTGGCCCTACCGGGGAGTGGGGCACTGCTGGCACCATTAATGAATTCAGTCTCAGAGGGATAGTCCTGGCGTGAAAGTCCATCAGCATTGCTGTTTTCACTGCCCTTTTTGTGCTGAATGGTAAATTCAAATTCTTGCAAAGCCAAGCTCCATCGCAGCAGTTTGGCATTTTCCCCTGATACCCTCTGTAGCCAACTCAGGGGGTTGTGGTCTGTGATGACCGTGAAAGCCCTCCCATAGACATAGGGCTGGAGCTTTTTGAGTGCCCACACAATTTATTTATTTATTTATAAAATATTTTACCAGGAAGTAATACATTGAGAGTTACCTCTCGTTTTCAAGTATGTCCTGGGCACAGAGTAAGACAAATAATACATGGTTACAAATACAGTTACATAAATGAACAGGGTATACATTATATACAAGACATTGCATGCACAGTTAAAGAAAATATATATTATGAGCGTATGAAACAGTTACAGACCAGATTAAAGTGTGAGACAGCCGTAGATTTGAAAGAACTATAGCTGGTGGTGGATGTGAGAGTCTCTGGTAAGTTGTTCCAGTTTTGGGGTGCACGGAAGGAGAAGGAGGAATGTCCGGATACTTTGTTGAGCCTTGGGACCATGAATAGTCTTTTGGAGTCTGATCTCAGGTGATAGGTGCTGCATGTGGTAGGGGTGAGGAGCTTGTTCAGATAGCTGGGTAGCTTGCCCAGAAAGTATTTGAGGGTGAGACAGGAAAGGTGAACTTTGCGCCTAGACTCTAGTGATGACTAATTTAGTTCTTTGAGCATTTCGCAGTGATGTGTGTTGTAGTTGCATTGGAGAACAAAACGACAAATTGAATTGTAGAGGATGTCAAGTTTGCTAAGGTGGGTTTGAGGAGCCAAGCCATATACTATGTCTCCATAGTCAATAATTGGCATTAGCATCTGCTGTGCAATACGCTTTCTGACCAGGAGACTTAGGGAGGATTTGTTCCTGTAAAGTACCCCTAGTTTGGCATAGGTCTTTGTTGTCAGGGTATCAATGTGCATCCCGAATGTTAAGTGGGAGTCAAACCATAAGCCCAGGTATTTAAAACTAGTGACAGGGGTTAGGGTGGTGTTAGCGTTGGTTCTAATCAGGAGCTCAGTCACTGGAAGCTTTACAAATTTAGTCTTGGTCCCAAATACCATTGTTACAGTCTTGTCAGTGTTTAAAAACAGTTTGTTTTGGGAAATCCAGTTTTCGAGTCTCAAAAAGTCAGACTGAAGTATGTGTTGAAGGTCAGAGAGGCTATGGCTGTGTGCATATAGGATTGTGTCATCTGCATACATGTGTATTGAGGCTTCCTTACAAGCTGTGGGAAGATCATTAATGAACACTGAGAAGAGTAGGGGCCCCAGAACAGAGCCTTGCGGGACACCACAGGTGATATCCAGGGGGTTGGAGTTAGAGCCTGAGATGGACACATGTTGGGATCTTCCTGATAGGTAGGACTGAAACCAGTTTAAAGCATGTTTCCCTATTCCAGAGCTCTGGAGTTTGTTAAGCAGGATAACATGATCAACTGTGTCAAAAGCCTTTGCAAAATCTAGGAATACTGCACCAGTGAGTTGTCCCCGTTCCATTCCACACTGGATTTCATTGCAAACTTTTAGCAGGGTAGTTACGGTGGAGTGTTTGGGACGAAACCCAGACTGGAATTGGCTAGGGAAATTTGTCTTGGTGTAGAAATCGCTTAATTGGGAGTGGACACATTTTTCCATAACTTTGGATAGAATTGGGAGAAGTGAGATTGGCCTGTAGTTTGAGACAGTGTTTTTGTCCCCACTTTTGAAGATTGGGACAACTCTGGCAGTTTTCCAGGTCTTAGGGATATGGCCTGCAGACAGGATAGAGTTGACTATGGACGCAATTGGTTTGGCAATGGCTGGGGCACCAAGTCGTAGGAACCTAGATTGTAGTAAGTCGGGTCCACATTGGCTGCTTAGTTTTAGTTTGAGGAGCGCTTGTGTAATCTCCTCTTCAAATACTGGGCTAAATTGAAAATTGTGGGCAGTGTTGGGAGGGGGTGGGACTGTAGGGATACTCCCAGGATGAGATTCATGTTTGGGGATTGTGCTGCGTTTCGCTAATAAGTTAGTGGCACACCCCACAAAGTAATCATTGAATGCATTTGCAATGTCAGTGGGGTTTGTCAGAGAGTAATATCCCCCTTAGTGATATTACTTGGTTGTTGATGGTTAGGAGGCTGGAATATATTGTTGATAACCTTCCAGAAGTTAGCTGGGTTTGATGTATTTTGGTGGAGATTGTCAGAGTAATATTGTGCTTTTGCATGCCTTGTTTGCCTTGTGCACATGTTCCGCATGCATCTGTAGTGACTGAGATCCTTGGTAGTGCCAGTTACTTTGTAGCTTTTCCACAAGGCATCCCTGAACTGGTAGAGTGCTATAAGGTCATTTGTAACCCATGGAAGGTGGGCCCCCCGTACCCTTATTTTGCGTAGTGGAGCATGGGTATCGCAGAGTTTTAAGAACTCGGATTGGAAATAGTGGAGCGCAGAATCGGGGTCGGGAATTAAATCGAATCTGTGCCATGGGCAGTTAGTAAGATCATCCAGAAACTGTTGTGGGTTAAAGTTTTTAAATGTTCTAGTGAGAACTTTAGGGCTTGATTGGGGCGGTTTAATTTTTCTTACACAGTACACTATTGCATGGTCACTGAAAATGTCAGGAAGGATGCCAGAGGATTGGCTTCTGCTGGGGTTTGAGGAGAGAATCCAGTCTAGCAAGGAATGGTTATGCGATTTCAGGTTTATCCGTGTGGGTTGGGAAATGAGTTGTGATAGGTTAAGTGACTTGAGTTGTATCTGGATTTTGTGGTTTTTAGGGTCAAGCCAATTGAAGTTGAAATCCCCAAGAACTAGCAGCTCACTCTTCTCATTCAGAGAGGAAATGGAGCCAAGAAATTGGGTGATATCAGTCAGGGATTGTAGAGGGGCTTTAGGGGGGCGGTAGATGCCAGCGAGCAAGATGGGCTTAGAAAAGGGGAGGCAGATTTTGCCAACTAGAGTTTCAAAAGAGGGTGGGCTTGGTGGGCAATTTAACAGGGTAAATTGTAAGGTGTCTGCAATATAAAATAACACCCCTCCTCCTCTCTTTGACCTATCTCTCCTAAAAATGGAGTATCCCTGAATGGCAATATGTGCATCAGGGGTTTTAGGGGTTAGCCATGTTTCTGTAAGAACGATGGCTTTGGGTTTATGCATAAGGCACCATTCCCTTAGTTCATCCAGTTTGGGCAGCAGGCTCTGAATATTTATATGGGCGACAGATAGCCCTTTTTGGAATTTAAAGGTGGAATTCTCAGGGGCATGGGACAGAGCTGAAATGGGAGGACCTGGGTTAGGTTCAATATCACCTGCTAAAGAGAGTAATAGTATGAGTAGAAATTTGGTTAGTTGTTTGCAAGTTGTAGATTTGTGGTGTTTGCCATTAGAGTGAGCAGTGGTTGGTGTGCTGGTTTTTAGAGTTCTCCACCAACATTCAGTAGATAGTGCAAAGCTTTTGAGTAGTCCAGGGTGTATGGTGATGTTGGGTGTGGGCCAGGATGGAGGAGTTTGTAGTGGATAGATGGAGTAACATCTCCATGAGGCCAGGAGAAAGAAAAAAGTTAAAATACAGAGCAGGTTCATGATGCCAGAGGTAGGCAGTGCTGCAAGGAGCTGTTGTGAGTAGAGTGAGTGTGAGCAGACTAACAGCAGGTGTGTGCCTGTTCCTTGTCAAATGTTTAGCTGTATTGCAATGCTAGAGTCAGTTCAGGGTTTCAGTGTATTGTGCAGTCAGTTTTGGGAGAGACTGCAGTAAATAAGTTGTAAAGGGGTGGGGGGTTGTAATAGGCAGGTTAGCAAGCTTGGGATCATAGTGTGATCTGAATAGCTAACCGTTTGTTGTCTTGAGTTAAAGAGTGTGCAGTAGATCCAGTCCCCAGTCACCTCTAGTCAAACTGTAGCCTAACTGTATTTCTCACTTAAAAACCTCACTTTAAATGCCTCACAGTCTAATGCAGTTCCTGCCCAATGCAGCAAAGGTGTTGGTATTATATAGAAAAAACAGTCACATGACCCTCCCCCTCCCCAATCTGTCAGCTTGTTCAATTTGGTCAATTAACCGCACAGAGTTAAGAGGAAAAAAACAAAAAAAAACTTTTTACATTCAAACATACTAACTTATATCAATTCTACAAGGCCACAGTCAGGCTTTTACACAGGATTTGCACAGCATCAGGAACATACTTATATCAATTCTACAAGGCCACAGTCAGGCTTTTACACAGGATTTGCACAGAATCAGGAACATACTTATATAAATTCTACAAGGCCACAGTCAGGCTTTTACACAGGATTTGCACAGCATCAGGAACATACTTATATCAATTTTACAAGGCCACAGTCAGGCTTTTACACAGGATTTGCACAGCATCAGGAACATACTTATATCAATTCTACAAGGCCACAGTCAGGCTTTTACACAGGATTTGCACAGCATCAGGAACATACTTATATCAATTCTACAAGGCCACAGTCAGGCTTTTACACAGGATTTGCACAGCATCAGGAACATACTTATATCAATTCTACAAGGCCACAGTCAGGCTTTTACACAGGATTTGCACAGCATCAGGAACATACTTATATCAATTCTACAAGGCCACAGTCAGGCTTTTACACAGGATTTGCACAGCATCAGGAACATACTTATATCAATTCTACAAGGCCACAGTCAGGCTTTTACACAGGATTTGCACAGCATCAGGAACATACTTATATCAATTCTACAAGGCCACAGTCAGGCTTTTACACAGGATTTGCACAGCATCAGGAACATACTTATATCAATTCTACAAGGCCACAGTCAGGCTTTTACACAGGATTTGCACAGCATCAGGAACATACTTATATCAATTCTACAAGGCCACAGTCAGGCTTTTACACATGATTTGCACAGCATCAGGAACATACTTATATCAATTCTACAAGGCCACAGTCAGGCTTTTACACAGGATTGTATTGTATTGTATGTCTTTATTTATATAGCGCCATTAGTGTACATAGCGCTTCACAGTAGTAATACATGTGGTAATCAAATAAATAACAGATAATATAAATAACAGATCATGGGAATAAGTGCTTTATACATAAAAGTAACATTTCGGAAGAGGAGTCCCTGCCCCGAGGAGCTTACAGTCTAATTGGTAGGTAGGGAGAACGTACAGAGACAGTAGGAGGGAGTTCTGGTAAGTGCGTCTGCAGGGGGCCAAGCATTATGTATCGTGTTTAGAATATCCACAGTGCTATTCATATGCTTATTTAAGCAAGTGTGTCTTAAGGTGGGTCTTAAAGGTGGATAGAGAGGGTGCTGGTCGGGTACTGAGGGGAAGGGCATTCCAGAGGTGTGGGGCAGTCAGTGAAAAAGGTTTAAGGCGGGAGAGGGCTTTAGATACAAAGGGAGTAGAAAGAAGACATCCTTGAGAAGAACGCAAGAGTCTGGATGGTGCATACCGAGAAATTAGGGATGAGATGTAAGGAGGGGCAGAAGAATGTAAAGCTTTAAAAGTGAGGAGAAGAATGGAGTATGAGATGCGGGATTTGATCGGAAGCCAGGAGAGGGATTTCATGAGGGGAGATGCTGAGACAGATCTAGGAAAGAGTAGAGTGATTCTGGCAGCAGCATTTAGGATAGATTGTAGGGGAGACAGGTGAGAGGCAGGAAGGCCGGACAGCAGGAGGTTACAGTAATCAAGACGGGAGAGAATGAGGGCCTGAGTCAGAGTTTTAGCAGTCGAACAACAGAGGAAAGGGCGTATCTTAGTTATATTGCGGAGGAAAAAGCGACAAGTTTTAGAAATGTTTTGAATGTGAGGGGCGAATGTGAGAGAGGAGTCGAACGTGACCCCTAGGCAGCGTGCTTGGGCTACTAGTGAATGATTGTAGTTCCAACAGTAATGTGGAAGGAGGTAGTAGGGCCAGGTTTGGGAGGAAGTATGAGGAGCTCTGTTTTAGCCATGTTGAGTGTCAGGCGTCGGAGGGCCATCCAGGATGATATAGCAGAGAGACATTCAGAAACTTTGGTTTGTACAGCATCAGGAACATACTTATATCAATTCTACAAGGCCACAGTCAGGCTTTTACACAGGATTTGCACAGCATCAGGAACATACTTATATCAATTCTACAAGGCCACAGTCAGGCTTTTACACAGGATTTGCACAGCATCAGGAACATACCTGTGAAGAGAATGCAATTAGATCCATGTCATATCAGCTGAGGTTATTGGTCAAGCACTCATTCTCAATGGTGGCATATGCCACTTCCCTGGGGAGCAGTTTGCGACTTAGATACACCACAGGGTGCTCTTTGCCGTCGTCCCCCACCTGGCTCAACACAGCCCCCACACCAAAGTCTGAGGCATCAGTTTGTATAAGAAAATGCTTGGTATAGTCTGGAGCAGCCAGTATAGGGGCTCCAGCAAGCACAGTTTTCAGGGCCTGGAAAGCAGTTTCACAGGCAGGAGTCCAGGTAATAAGCACAGGCAGTTGCTTCTTGGTCAGATCAGTCAGGGGTTTGGCCAGGACGCTGTACTGTGGGACAAATTTCCTATAGTACCTTGCGGT
This sequence comes from Ascaphus truei, assembly GCF_040206685.1. Lineage (NCBI taxonomy): Eukaryota > Metazoa > Chordata > Amphibia > Anura > Ascaphidae > Ascaphus > Ascaphus truei. Next base: position 91,086,200 of record NC_134485.1, read on the forward strand.
GCCCAAAAATGCCATGACCTGTTTCTTGGTTTTTGGAACAGGCCACTCAACTATGGCTTCTACCTTGGCTGGCTCTGGTTTGAGATGCCCTCCACCCACCCCGTGCCCTAAGTACAGGACTTCTGCCATCCCTACCATACACTTTGTGGGTTTTAAGGTAAGCCCAGCCTCCCTGATCCTATCCAGCACCGCAGCTACATATCCTATGTGGGATTCCCAGGAGTTACTAAAGACAGCAATGTCATCTAAGTAAGCCCTGGCATAGCTCTGCATCCTATTGACCAGGCGTTGGAAGGTAGCCGGGGCATTCTTCATCCCAAATGGCATCACCAAAAACTCATAGAGGCCACATGGAGTGATGAATGCTGACTTCTCCCTAGCCTCCAGGGTCAGGGGAATTTGCCAGTAACCTTTACTCAAATCCATGGTGGTCTGATACTTTGCCCCCGTGAGTTCATCTAGTAACTCATCCATGCGGGGCACGGGGTAAGCTTCTGACACCATCCCAGCATTGAGCAACCGGTAGTCCACACAAAACATGGTGAGCTTGTCTTTCTTAGGCACTAGGACTACTGGACTTGCCCAAGGGCTCTGAGACGGAGTAATAACCCCTAGGGTCAGCATCTCCTCATTCTCTCTCTCCATACTTGTCTTGACCTCTTCTGACACTCTATAAGCGTGCTTATGCAGAGGTTGCAGATCCCCTGTGTGTACTGGGTGTTTGGTGAGATGTGTGGTCCCTGGCATGTCAGTGAAGAGGGCGCTGAACTGAGCTAGCATGTCCCTGGCTTCTACCTTCTGCCTAGCACTTAACTGTGCCCCTATCTCTACCTGCTCAACAGTGTTTCCTTGCTTTGCCTCCCCTAGGATATCAGGCAGAGCATTGCTCGCCAGATCCTCCAGCAGTGGGCTACAAATGGCCTGCACTGCTCCCATACTCGGTGCTCTGTACTCTTTCAACATGTTGATGTGGTATGTCTTGTGCCTCTAAGGCGCTACCTGTACAACATAGTTGCACTCATTCACCTTTCGGATAACCGAGTACGTCCCAACCAGGCAGCCATCAGCTTGTTCTCCCGAGTGGGTTTGAGAACAAGTACCTGCTGTCCTGGGATGAATTCTCTGCTACGGGCCTGCTGGTCATACCATTGCTTTTGCTTGGTCTGAGCAGCCCTGAGGTGGTCCTGGGCCACCCCCATGAGCATCTCTAACCGGTCTCTGAGATCTACCACATACTGGATCACTGAAGCATCAGTAGCGGTAGTCTCCCCTTCCCATCCCTCATGGAATAGGTCCAGAGGTCCACGTACCCTGCGGCCATATAGTAGCTCGAAGGGGGAGAAGCCTGTAGATTCTTGCGGTACCTCTCGGTAGGCAAACAGCAAGTGCTGCAGGTGAATCTCCCAGTCTTTCCCCTCCGCCTCTATAAAGGTCCGAAGCATCTGCTTCAGGGTCCCGTTAAACCTCTCACATAATCCGTTTGTCTGGAGATGGTAAGGGTTAGTGCGCCGGTGCTGTACACCGCACGCATCCCAGAGACAATGTCACAGTTCACTCATGAACCGCGACCCCTGATCGGTTAGGATCTCACTAGGGAAACCTACCCTAGCAAAAATGTTCCGCAAAGCTGCTGCCACTGTCTTGGCACTTATGTGCCAAGCGCTACTGCCTCAGGGTACCGGGTGGCAAAATCCACCACGTGAGGATGTAGCGCTTCCCTGACCTGCTAGGAATCATGAGGGGTCCTATCAGGTCCATCGCTACATTCTGGCAGGGTTCCCCTATTATCGGTAGGGGTCTCAGGGGTGCCTTCACACGGTCGCCCGCCTTACCTACTCGCTGGCAGGCATCACAAGAGCGGCAGAAATTGCTCGCATCTCGGGATGCCCCCGGCCAGTAGTAACGCTGCAATAACCGGGCTCGCGTCCTGGTGACCCCCTGATGTCCCGCTAACGGAATAGAGTGAGCTACCCGTAACAATTGCTGTCGGTACCCCTGGGGCACTACTAGCTGTCGCTTACCGGTCAATCCCTCCTCTATCCCCGGGTTCCCTTCTTCTCTGTATAGGAGTCCCTTATGCCATAGGCAGTGTTCAGTGCCTTCCCCTGCCTGAGATTCGGACGCCCAAAGTCTCACGCCGGCCAGGGTAGGGTCTGCCTTCACTGCCTCCCTAAACTGGGCTCCTAAGTCTGGCCACCCCCAAGTCATGTCATTGTAAGGGGAAGGGGACAAGGTAAGGAGGAACAGTAAGTTAGCCTGTGGTTGCAACTGATCCTGGCTTACCTCCCCGGGCTCCTCTGTGCCCTCCGCTAACGTTGGTCCCAAAGGCTGGGGAACTGGAGTGGCCGCCACCGGCATTGCCGCGGTCTAGCTCCTGGTAACCGCCGCCACTGCAGCGGGCTGGGGCACACGGTCGTAGGTGCAGGTCATCGGTCCCAGGTCGTTGCCCAAAAGAATTTCAGCATCCAAACCGGGTAAAACCCCCACCTCCCGCACACCCTTGCCCACCCCCCAATCCAAAAAGATGCGGGCCACCTGCAGGAAACGTGGCTCTCCGTCGCCACAGTGATCTGCATCCCAGGGCCTGGGAGCAATTCCTCTGGCCGGACCATATCAGGTCGGATCAAGGTCACTGCAGCTCCTGAATCAAGCAAGCCGACTGCTTGCCGGTCACCGACTGTGACCGGGGTAAGATGTTTGCTCCGGCCGTCCGTCTGCTGCAGGTCTGCGCTGAGATGTCCTCCACTCCTGGCTGTAGGCACCGATGAAACCGGGATAGGGGTGACATGGGACGTCTCGCTGGGAGTTGTTTCCATGACCGGTCCTGGTTCTTTGGTGGAAGCCACCCGCACGCGGGCTACCGGCTTCGCAACTGGGGTGCGTTGCCCTCGATAGGGTCCATTGGAACGCAGGGGTTCCGGGCAATCTGGTCTGAGGTGACCAGTGCTGTTGCAATTGTAGCACCGGTGCTCATGCCGGAGCTCTCCCGCCTTCTGTGACCTGCTGCCCGCAGGCGGCTTTTGGGTCCACTTGGGGGTACTCACAGCTTTCTTGGCCGGCACCGGCGTGATCGCCGCTTTGGCTGGCGCCTTGGTGGTCATCTGGGAACGGCTGACCACATAGTCATCTGCCATCCTCGCCGCCTCGGTGTAGGTCTTGGGCTTTTTATCATACACAAAAGCCCTCACCGCTGGTGGGCACTGCTGCATGAGCTGCTCCTGAAATATGAGGTCCAGCAGGCGTTGGTAGGTCCTGGCCTCAGAGCCCTCCATCCAGTGTAACCCGTACAAAGCCATGCGGGTCACATAAGTGACATAGGTCTCCTGAGGGTGCCTCTCCTCCAGCCGGAACTTACCCCGGTAAGCTTCAGGGGTAAAAACGTGCTGAAACAGCAAAAGTTCTTTCAGGTGGTCATAGTCATCAGCATACTCCTCTGTAAGAGCCATCAAAGTCTGTTTAGCCAAGCCAGAGAGTAGCGGGTCCAGGCGTGCAACCCTATGCTGGGGGAGCACCTTGTACCGCCGGCACTGCGTTTCAAAGTTCCTTAAAAACATGTCAATCCGATCAGTGCCCTCCACATACTTGGTGAGACTGTGCTTGTCCAGTTGGAGTTCATCTTTGGGGGGTCGGACCGGGGGGCAATAAGTGGGTCTGTTCACTGCCATAGAGATAAACTGTAGCCGCTCCTCCGGTGTCCCTCGGTCTCCCCACGCTGTAATCAGTGCCAACATTTCAGGGGTAAACGGACTGGTAGCCGCAGCTGCCAGTACCCCTCCTGCTGCACTCCTCCTGGGAGGTGCACTTGTTCCCTTCCCGGGATTCTGCCGCCCTGCACTGGGTTCAGTCCCTGATATCCGGGCGGTGGTATAAGAGCAAGCTGAGCCGTCTCCAGAGCTTCTGGATGCTCGGCTTCATAGGCTGTGATTGCGGCAACCATGTCCTCAACTTCCTGGTCTGCATATTCCAGTCCATAGTCACGGCACTTTTCTTTTAGCTGAGTTCTAGTTCTCAGGTAATAGATGCTCTCCTCTTCACTCATGGTTCTGGGTCGCAGCAGTGAGGTGGTGTGACAACTTGCGTTACTTGTTGCACTACTGTGTGTTCAATATCTTTAGTCCCAGGAACTTGCAATTACCATCAAGTTCCCACTGGATCACAGTACCCCGCAGAATACTGTAATCCAGGTCCAGTTCAGTCCCGCCGCTGCCACCAGTTTTATTAATATGCCTGTGACGATAGCCTACACAGGTCTATTAATATTACACAAAAATAACTGGGTTTGAACTGAACGAGGCTTAAGATATAATAAAGTGATTTTATTCCTTAGGATAGGTGAACACATGAATAATACAGTAACAGACAAGAAGTACACTTACTTAGGGGTTGGGGAGTGAGAAATATGATGTAGCATTTCTCTCAGCAATCAGGTAATCATTCAGGTGATATCAGGTAACCATATCAGCAAACGAAGGCAAAGGATATAGGGTGGACAGCAGTTTATAAACCTTTTGTCACTCTATCCTTAACATTAAGTACCTGTGATTGGTTTTCAATTACCTCCAGCCAATCTTTAATGTGGGAACACATTTTAATACATGCCCCCCTGCTAGCTGGCACAGGCGCAGTAGAACTCTGGGGTCTCATTTCTGTAGCCCCACATATGCAAATGGAATGCAGCCAGTCTACCCATTTGGATCTCTGGCAGGAAAACCTTTGTTGTAAGATGTTAAATGGGACACTTAAAACTGCTCTGGTTTGAGCCTTCTCTGCCCTCAAATAAACAGGGAGGGTGACAAAACCCTTTGAACAATACTTAAGTCCTAGACATTGGCTCGCCTATAGGGCCATCTGCTACCCTGGTATGCAAAGGAATTTCCTCTGGGTCTTTGTCCATACCTTGGGACACAGTATTAAACATAAAACATAAATGTATTCAAATATCCAGTTTCGTTGGGTCTAGCAGGTCCAAACTTCCCAGTTCTCATTGCCAGAACTGGGACACCATATGGTCCAAAAAGCAACTTGCTACAACCTTCGAAACCGGAGATACACAAATGCACATTAAATCATTTTTCACTTTAATACAAAAATCTCTGCTAAAAAAGAAATCTCACCTTTTCACTAAATCCCCATTGAAAACAACGGGCTTCTCCGCCATAGACTTTCAATGGTAAATTTCCGCCATTGAAGTCAATGGGGTTTCTTCGCCATTGAAGTCTATGGGAAAAGTCCCGAACTTTCAAGGGGGTCCAAACTCCGTCGAGTTGGTCCAGGAGGGTCAAGGATGGTTCTGCAGTGATGCCGGAGCAGTGACTGCAGATACCCCAAACCTTGATCCGCTGGGCCCTCCGGAACCGGAGATATGGAGTACCAAATTTCAGCTTTTTCCACTTAGTCATTTTTCTGAGCCGTTTCTGCCGCCGCCGGCAAAGCCTATGGCGCGACCCGCTCCATCTGGTTTGACCCTTATCGGGGGTCCAGGATTCGGGGACCCGGTTGTGGTCGAGTGGGGGAAAGCCTAGGAACTAGGGGCAAAAATAATTTTATTCCTAGGGGCCCTAGAATTGTTTATTCTCACGCCACTTGACTTTGACCTTGACTTGTAAGTGATCAAAGCTCTCCTAAAACAACAAGATTGTCCATTAGAATGCATTGAGCCCTAATGGCGGCCAATGGGGACCTGCAAAATGGTGCCTGAAAAGGCGGGAAAATTACACAAAGAGCTATAATCATTAAAGGACTATTAACCCTTGTGCTCCCGGATGGATTCTAGTGTGTGTGTGATGCAGACACTGATTAAACCAGACATTAAAATGGAACAGGGGAACAGGGGAAAATACATTTACAGGTTATAACAAGGGTTAAATCACAGTTCTGGACCTCAGCCCAGTTAACCTCTTGTCTCCCTAGTGAGGTCAGGGGATGGCCAAATGGGGTGCAACCCCTTTAATACCGGGCCACCCCCTTTCTCCCTCTACAACTGCTATGTCTGTAACAAATCCTAAAACAGGAACCAGGAACCCATAAAATACAAAAACCTTTGTAATCCAATGTGGTGTCTTCTTTCTTGTCTTTATTATTCATACCGTCTGTGGTCTTATTTTCGTGGTTTTCATTACCGTCTGCGGGGTCTTTGGGGTCTTCTGGCTTCTTCTTCTGCGACGCACTGTCCATCTTTTTCAGAGGGGAGGTCCTCTCCCCAAGGTGTCTAGCTGGAAAATGAGACGACATAGACTTTTATAGGCCTATGACGTCACATTTTGCATCAAATGGTTCTCATGGTCCTGATTGGGCCGTGAAAAGCATGTGATTTTGGTTAAGGAAAATAAATGATGACATCATTTAAAGGAAATGAAGCCAGCCAATCAGAATGGCTGCGCTTCATTTCCCTTTAACATGACGTCAACAAAACAAAAATGGCGCCGTCACATGGGACTAGAGGCAATGAAATCGTGGGAACTTCATTATATTGCGGTGGGCTGTCTCTTTGTTACCTGGATTTCCCTGGTTACCATATATATATATATAGTCAGGTATGGAGATTAGCACTCACGTGTTGATGCAGGAGGCAGATGCTTGTCCCATAGAGAATGTGTAGACAAATGGAGACCAGGGGATCCTGATAGCCAAAAAGAGACAGCACACTGCAGGTTTGGTATCAAAAAAGTGTATTCAGTAACACAAGGCCGCCAGCGTTTCGGTCCTCCCAACGGGACCTTCCTCATGTACCAAACCTGCAGTGTGCTGTCTCTTTTTGGCTATCAGGATCCCCTGGTCTCCATTTGTCTATATATATATAGTCAGGTATGGAGATTAGCACTCACGGTTTTGTTGCAGGAGGCAGATGCTTGTCCCATAGAGAGTATGTAGACATATGGAGACCAGGGGATCCTGATAGCCAAAAAGAGACAGCACACTGCAGGTATGGTATCAAAAAAGCGTATTCAGTAACACTAGGCGGCCTTGTGTTACTGAATACACTTTTTTGATACCATACCTGCAGTGTGCTGTCTCTTTTTGGCTATCAGGATCCCCTGGTCTCCATATGTCTATATATATATATATATATATATATATATATATATATATATATATATATATATATACAGAACTTAAAAGCAGCGCCTTGTTGGGGTATGACTATGTGAATGTTTTATGTAAAATTAATATTGTGTATTAAGGATGTATGTGTTACTAAGTGCCTATCCTAGTGGGCAAGTGTGAATCATATATAAAGTGTACAGAATATATTATAATATATAGTGGTATGTGACACCCAATCAATATAATGATGCAATATAGAACAAATATTAGAAAAATGATAAAAAGAATAAAAAAGATATATGAAAAATAAAACAATGAAAAATATATAAAAAGAGGGTGAAAACCAGTCCTCAAAATGAATGTCCAATGATGAAAAATAAAAATAGGTGTTGGGGGTCTCCGGCTGCTCTCAGAGGATTAACCACATCCGAATGGAATCTGCAGAAAAGAGAGAGGAGAGAGCGCACGCCCCATAGTGTAAAACCGTAAATTTATTGAGGGGGAGGGGAAGGGGGGGGTAAAAAATGCACTCACAACGGTACAAGTATTAAAAGCATATTGTGATTATAATCACCACCATCCGGTAACTTTAAATTGTGCTGTGGAAGACCCTCGGTCCCGAGATTGTATGAACCACGCTGTTTGCAAGATTTCCTGGGCAGTTGGATAATAAGGAAACGATTTCCAAAGATCCCAGGAGAAAGCTGCCTTGCTAGTAGTTCTCTGCGGTATCCGGCGCTCGAATCAATTCCTGCTGCGCTCCGTGATGACGTAATGTCCGTGCGTCGACGTGATGACGCTCCCTGACGCGTTTCGTCACACACGGGTGACTTTTTCAAAGGGTTGTGGTGTAGAGTAGAATGTCCACATATATATACCCTAATGGATAGTTAATAATCCCTACAAGCAGCTGAGTATAATCGTTGGAGTAATTAGAGCCTGAGTGGCTTATAAAAGGTGAATAAAGATATTGTAATGAGAGAGACACACACATATATGAATTAGTGCTATAGAAACTAATGAATTCTATCTACATTCTGAAAGGCATGTGAAACAGATTATGCAATGGATTCAATCTTCAGTGGACATACCAATACAAATAATACAAAGATATTATAGTTTTCAAAGATATTATAGTTTTCAAATAATACCCATATATCATGAAGGTTTTAGAGCTAACATGAATATTACTAAATATAGAATTCGATATAAAAAACAAGTATTTTCCTAAATTAATTAGTACCAATTGATATTGGGCAAAATATAACAAACAACGAATTTATAACAAACAACGAATTTATCCTAGAATTTCATTTGTAACTTAGAACATGCCCCGATTGAAATTAAGCATAAATTTCTTATAAGTAAGGCTTATATGCCTAAAAGTATCAATAGATATAATAGATACAATGCAATTTAAATTCCCTACAGGTTATTAAAAAAATATATAGAAAAATATATATATGTACATGGTTGCTATAGGTATAAAGATCGAGGAAAAAGACAACAACAACAACAAACATGTTTGTAAAGGAAGTGGGTAATACATGAATATATCTATATATGGATTATCTCCTATTCAGACACAATATATGGTCTTGATTATGAATGTGGTTATATTAGGTTGATGTTTGTAAACCTTAGGGTCCTATGTACTAATATAGTTGATTAAAATTATTTATTTATTTATTTTATTAGTATATCTATCTATTAGTTTTTATCATTAAATGATTAAATTTAAGATTAATGTTAATGATAAGGACCCAAACGTGTACAAATTTGTACATTATTTATAATATCAAATGTTGTGAAAAGGGTAATTTTATAAACCACTATATAGGACGAATAGTCTCAAGGAACCCAATTTCATAGTTTATATTTTATATGAAATGCAGCATACACACATATACACATATATATATATATATACATACATATACATATGCATACCATGTGACTGAATAATTAAACATTTGGATGAATGACCAATACTTAAAGAACAAGGATGGATCTAGGTGAGATCCAGACAAAAAGATGGCAGAGGATACAGAGGAGGCAGTAGAGCAAGGAGGGGTGTCCGCGGGAAGGACTAGACCAATGTACTGACATCTAAGCATTCATTTAATCCACCAGGGGTCAGGGTACCCAGCTGGTGGATCCAGAATGTTTCTCGCCTGCAGAGGGTCTTGAATCGGTCACCCCCCAAAGCACAAGGAGAAATGGACTCAAGTCCCATGATAGTCATGGATTTAGGATCCTGACCATGGTATAATTTGAAATGTCGTGAGACGCTATGTGAATTTAAGCCTTTAATCACGTTTCTCCTGTGCTCTAGGAAGCGAGTACCAAGTGACCTAGTGGTGCGGCCTACATATTGTTGACCGCATCCACACTGTATCAAGTATACAATATACGTACTGAGACAATTAATTGAGGTGGTTATTGAATGTATTGTTCCTCTGCTGGCAGAAGAGAATTGGGATTTTTTGAGAAGATGTCTGCAGGTAATACACCGGCTACGTCCACATGGATGATTGCCCAAAGAGCCTTGATGAACCGGGACTTTTGATGTGCTTACTGACCTCAGTTTGGTGGGAGCCACAAGACTCTTGATATTTCTAGCCTTCCTATAGACTATAGCAGTTTTCTCTGGTATAGTGGCTCTCAAATGGGGGTCACATCTGAGGATGCTCCCGTGATTTCTCAGAATTGCATTGATTGATCTAAATGACTGATTGAATGTGGTTATAAACCTGACTGAAGATGGTCCAGTTTTCGTATGTTCAATCGGAGCATCATAACTTGAACGTACCCCCCTGTCTGATTTAGTTTTTGATTTATTCAATAAAGCTGACCTCTCCATAGAACTAGTTTTGCTGAGTGAGTCGGAGACCAGATCCGGATCATAGCCTTTAGATATAAATTTTTCACCAAGTAGTTTGGACTGGCTGGCAAAATCTGTATCTCTTGTACAGTTCCTACGTAACCTGTGAAACTGGCCCAGAGGGACATTGTCGAGCCATTGTTTGTGATGATTGCTGGACGCATGAACATAACTATTAACAGACACGGACTTGAAGTGCGTGGTAGTGGTAATGTTGGAGTCCGTGTCTGCTGTAAGAACCAGATCAAGAAATACAGTGGATACTGCATTGATTTCAAAGGTAAATTTAAGTCCAAATTGATTATCGTTGAAGGAACTCAAAAGACCAGATAGAGCAGACTCTTCACCATCCCAAATGAGAATGATATCATCTATGAAACGGCCATAGTATACGAGACCCGCTCCAAGGTTGGTATTTTGCCACACGGAAATCTCCTCCCAGTGCCCCAGGAAGAGATTGGCATAGCTAGGAGCGAATCTCGTCCCCATGGCCGTTCCACAGATTTGTAAGTGATAATTATCTTCAAACAAAAAATAATTGTGAGTGAGAATGAAGTGAATGCTATTAAGAATAAAGTACTTGTGTTTATCTGGAAAAGTTAGATCCCTGTCAAGCCAGTATTTAATCGCTATATTTTTCTATATATTTTTTTAATAACCTGTAGGGAATGAAAAGTTCAGTCCGCGCTCTGGCTCTTTAAACTTGGAGTGTTGGTCCCTCTCAGTTCTCTTGCTGCTTCTGTGTTTATGAGGTGTCTCCCCCACCTCCAAATGTGGTCTCCACCGGAACCCCGATGGTGATACCAATATCAGCAAAACAAGAAAAAACACAAAAGCGCACCAAGATGAGAGATAGATATTGTATTAGCAACAAGTAATAAAATTAGTAACTTACATATAAAATTTCTTTAATAATCCCCGATTCTGGTGTCTATCACAGGAGTAGGGCATCACATAGGAAGTATGAAGGGTAATCTCAGTTCTGAGAGATCAGACCCGCGCGCTGGGGCTGTCTCTGTTCACTCTCCTGTCCTCCACGTGTGGTAGCGTGGTGCGGAGTGTAGCGCGCATGTGCAGGAACCGGGGCCTTCAATAGGTGTCCTTAGGATGCCTGTCCGTTTTTGATAGCATAGAAACGATCGGAAATAAGCAGGAACGGTACACTTGAGTGTGTACTGGTGGTGGGTAGTAAAACCGCCAGCCACAACAGTCGCGACGCGTTTCGTTTAACAAAGTAAACTTCTTCAGGCGTAGTTAACCTGTAAGGAATTTAGTGTGCATTGTATCTATTATATCTATTGATACTTTTAGGCATATAAGCCTTACTTATAAGAAATTTATGCTTAATTTCAATCGGGGCATGTTCTAAGTTACAAATGATATTCTAGGATAAATTCGTTGTTTGTTATAAATTCGTTGTTTGTTATATTTTGCCCAATATCAATTGGTACTAATTAATTTAGGAAAATACTTGTTTTTTATATCGAATTCTATATTTAGTAATATTCATGTTAGCTCTAAAACCTTCATGATATATGGGTATTATTTGAAAACTATAATATCTTTGAAAACTATAATATCTTTGTATTATTTGTATTGGTATGTCCACTGAAGATTGAATCCATTGCATAATCTGTTTCACATGCCTTTCAGAATATAGATAGAATTCATTAGTTCCTATAGCACTAATTCATATATGTGTGTGTCTCTCTCATTACAATATCTTTATTCACATTTTATAAGCCACTCAGGCTCTAATTACTCCAACGATTATACTCAGCTGCTTGTAGGGATTATTAACTATCCATTAGGGTATATATATGTGGACATTCTACTCTACACCACAACCCTTTGAAAAAGTCACCCGTGTGTGACGAAACGCGTCAGGGAGCGTCATCACGTCGACACACGGACATTACGTCATCACGGAGCGCAGCAGGAATTGATTCGAGCGCCGGATACCACAGAGAACTACTAGCAAGGCAGCTTTCTCTTGGGATCTTTGGAAATCGTTTCCTTATTATCCAACTGCCCAGGAAATCTTGCAAACAGCGTGGTTCATACAATCTCGGGACCGAGGGTCTTCCACAGCACCAGTTGAAGTTACCGGATGGTGGTGATTATAATCACAATATGCTTTTAATACTTGTACCCTTGTGAGTGCATTTTTTACCCCCCCCTTCCCCTCCCCCTCAATAAATTTACGGTTTTACACTATGGGGCGTGCGCTCTCTCCTCTCTCTTTTCTATATATATATATATATCTATATATATATATAGATATATAGATATATATAGTGACAAACAGAACAAAAAAGCAGCGCCTGTAGGGGTATGAGTGTAGGTGTTTTATATTAATAAATATTAATTAAATATGTGTAGTAGAGTGACTAAGTGCCTATCCTAGTGGGTGGGTGTGAATCTAATATATAGGATGTTCTATAATTATAAAATAAATAATTCATTTATATAGTGATAAGTGACACCCAATAACAATGCAATTGGAATAATTATACAAAAATACAGTGTAATAATAACAATGAAAAACAATAAAAAGAGGGTGATACCAGTCCTCAAATTGAATGTCCAATGATGAAAAAAGTAAAAATAGAGATAAAAATATAAATAAGTGTTGGGGGTCTCCGGCTGCTCTCAAAGGATTAACCACATCCAAATGGAATCTGCAAAAGAGAGAGAGGAGAGAGCGCACGCCCCATAGTGTAAAAACGTAAATATATTGAGGGGAGGGGAAAGGGGGGGGGGTAAAAAATGCACTCACAAGGGTACAAGTTTTAAAAGCATATTGTGATATATATAATCACCACCATCCGGTAACTTCAACAGGTACTGGAAAAGACCCTCGATCCCGAGATATTGTTGAACCACGCTGTTTGCAGGATGTCCTGGGCTTTGTGATGGTAAGAAGCGATTTCCAAAGATCCCAGGAATACACCGCCTTGCTTGGAGTTCTCTGCGATATCCGGTGCTCGATTCAGTTACTTGCTGCGCTCCGTGGTGACGTAATGTCCATGCGTCGACGTAATGACGGTCCCTGACGCGTTTCGTCACACACGGGTGACTTTTTCAAAGGGTTGTGGGACAGAGTGGTATGTCCACATATATATACCCTATTGAATAGTTAGTAGTCCCTACAGGTAGCTGGGTATAATCGTTGGAGTAATAAGAGCTTGAGTGGCTTCCAAGGTGAATCAATTATTGTAATGGGAGAGACACATACTTAATAAATATATATGGTAAATAAATACAATAAATTGATAAATAATATAGTAATAGGAACCGTTATTTATATATATATATATATATATATAAAAGAGAGAGAGGAGAGAGCGCACGCCCCATAGTGTAAAAACGTAAATTTATTGAGGGGAGGGGAAAGGGGGGGGGGGTAAAAAATGCACTCACAAGGGTACAAGTTTTAAAAGCATATTGTGATATATATAATCACCATCATCCGGTTTATATATTGCAGCCAGTCTACAAATGAATGGGTGCAGGGTGGCTTAACCCATTAATAACTTTAGCGCTTATTAACCGTTATTGTTATTAAGGGTTAAGTAACACCAGAATATATTTGCTATATGGTGTGGGTGGGTTATGTATAGTATATTCATAATTGTTATGTTTAATGCGGGTGTGTGTATTGTTTTGAATTTGGGTATTGGGGGTAGGGGGTATTGTCCCCAAGGGAGGGAGGGTAGGCCTCCCTGTGTGTATGGGTGATGGTGGTTATGCCTCACGGGGTTGGGTAGTGGGGTGGGGGGGGGGTGTATTTATGTAAAAGTATTTCTAAGTTTTGTAATTATTATTTTGGGGCACAGACTTGATACTGCAGGCAAGCGGGGACACCTGCGGGGAACACCCGAGGGCCACCGCCATCCTATAGTACTATTCCTGTGCCTAAAACAATAACTATGGGTTATGTATATAAGGGGGGTATAGGGGTTGTTGGGGGCACAAAGGTTGATTGTGTTGTGTATTGCAATGTTTATTGGGGGCAATTGTCCCCAATAAACATGCTACTGTGACTTAACCCCTTCATTGCCTTAACAGATTGCCGCTAAGGTAATGAAGCAACATTACTGTATTTGTATTAATGGTGTACATGTGCAGAGGGTCTCCGGACATCAACCGCGTTGGTTTTTATGTCCGGGGACCCCCTGCTTCACGAGATACAGGCCCCGTTATGGGGTGCTGATATATTCTATGAATGGAAATATCCCGCGTCACGTGATCGGGCTATCTTTATGCATAGGAGATACCGGCACCTCATAACGGGGCCTGTATCTCGTGAAGCATAAAACCAACGCGTTCATCTCTGGAGACTCCCTGCACATCTACAATATTAATAGATTTGTTATGTACAATTTTTTTTATTTGCCGGCGAGATTTGTGCAGAGAGAGGCGGATCTCGCTCTCTTCTGACAGATCTTGCGAGCGGAGCCCTTCTCGCCAGGGCTCGCCATCTCCCTTCCGGATTCCTCTCCCAGATATGCGCACATTCCTGCATACTGCGAGGGGAATCCGCCAAAAATATGGCGAGTTCTACGTCTGGCGAACAGCCATTCTCGCAGTTTCCTGCATAGGCCCCCTAGTGTCTTCAGCAAAAATGGAGACTTTGCTCTCTGACAAAAAAAAAAGAAAAAGTTCAATTTATGACAACCCTCTGTTGTCTATCCTTCTACCAGTTGTCAATCCAGGTGCATATATTTTAACTGAGTTCAATTTGCTTTATTTTGTACACAAACCTCTTGTGTGGAACCGTATCAAAAGCCTTTGCAAAATCTAAGTAGACCACATCAACTGTATTACCCTGGTCCAAATTCCTACTTACCTCCTCTAAGAAACAAATAAGGTTAGTTTGGCATGATCTATCTACTTCCCTTCCATCCATTGCTCGTTTAATGCAAAATAAGATATTTGCCTTTGCAGCTAGTGCATGACTTTGGGCACTATTGCTAAGCCTGCTGTCTACAAGCACTCCTAAATCATTCTCCATCAAGGATTCCCCTAATTTATCCCCATTTAATTTTTAAGTCACCTGTTTATTCTTGCATCCTAAATTAATAACCTTACATTTATCTGTATTAAACCTCATCTGCCATTTACCTGCCCAAGTTTCCAGGCTATCCAAGTCCTTCTGGAGAGAAATTACACCCTGCTCTGATTCTACTACCATACACAATTTAGTATCATCAGCAAAGATGGAGACTTTTCTCACAATGCCAAACTTAAGGTCATTTATAAACAAGTTAAAAAGCAGGGGTCCCAGTACCGATCCCTGAGGTACTCCACTCACAACCTGAAAAAGTTCTATTTAAGACAACTCTCTTTTGTCTATCTTTCAACCAGTTTTCAATCCAGGTGCAAATATTTTTACAGTCCAATTTGCTTTATTTTGTACACTAACCTCTTGTGTGGAACCGTATCAAAAGCCTTTGCAAAATCTAAGTAGGCCACATCAACTGCATTACCTTTGTCTAAATGCCTCTTTACCTCCTCAAAGAAACTAATAAGGTTAGTTTTGCATCAATAGATGATAAAATATTACTTTTAATACATTACAGTAAATATTAACCCCTTAGTAGCCCATGAGTAAACTACAGTAATCATGGTTTTTCATGACTAGCTGATCACAAAGGGCTACAAAACTATTAATATAAACATAAAACTACACTAACTACCCGCATTGCCCAACTTAGTGAGAAGTAACCCTACGGTAATAAAGGGGTTAACCCCCCTACCCCTACCCCCCCCCAAAAAAAAACTAGACCCCCTTCACTCTAGACTAATGCCCAAGATTCCTATTAGCCAAATGTGGTTAATAGTGGTTTTGGGAGTTAACCCAAAATATATACACGTTAAAAGGAAAAATAAAACAAGAACATTGAAAATACATTTTACACATAAAACCATTGATTGTCACTGTGGATAATTAGGCCATTTCAATGGGGGCTTAGATAGCCACATTGACAATGAATGGTAACCTGTAATACATTAATACCTCCCCTTCATTAACTTTGTGGCTAACTGCTATGGTAATGAAAGGGTTAACCCATACCTGCCACCTTCCCTGGGAGTCCTAACCATCATGAGGCACTGAAAGCCGCCTTCTGGCAAGGTCTCTCCAAGAACCTGAAAGAGAAACTCGCTGCACAAGAGCGTCCCACTGATCTCGAGGAACTCGTCACTCTATGCATCTGGGTAGACCAGCGATTGCAGGAAAGGAGAGCCGAAAGAACCTGGCGCAGGCAAGGTAGTTAAAGACCCCACCGTTTCTACACAGGGGCTGCTGACCTGTCCCCACTAGACACCGAGGAACCCATGAAAACTTGGCGGCAATAAGCTGTCCTCCAGCGAGAAACAGCGCAGACACAATGCCTGTACGATGGTAACACCAGACACCAGGCACTTACTTGTCCACACAAGTCGGGAAACGCCAAAGTCCCAGTGAGAGCCAGGAGAATCACACTGGGAACACTTTTCACTTCTCCTACCAAAAAGATACCAACTAGAATTCTAGTCCCCGCTACTTTAACCGGTAATTCCTTCCATACCACTGTACTGGCCTTTCTGTATTCTGGGTCAGGGGGTAATTTCATTGATTAGGGGTTTGCTGAGAGGAATTAAATTCCCCTGGTACACAAGAAGCATCCAGTCAGGCAGGGGGCCATTGACAGCGGCCCCTACAACCAGCATTTATTTCCCTGCAAACTGTTCCTTTCCAATTGTGGACAGGAGAAGATCACACAGAAAGGATCCAGCTGGATGCCATCCATACCCCTTCGGGCGATGTTATCCTTGGTCTCCCGTGGCTCCAGGTACACAACCCACGAATAGACTGGACTGACGCAGAGCCCTTCCAATGGAGCTCTCATTGCTTGCCTCCTCCAAAAAATTATGCAGGGTTTCAGTACCGGAAGAAGAGAAGATACACTTACCTGAGGTCTATTCTGAATTCCGGGACATCTTTGATAAAGCACAATCTGAGGAGCTACCACCTCACAGGTCATTTGATTGCCCCATCGATCTGCTGCCCGGCTCGCTGCCCCCGAGGAGGTGCACATACCCATTTTCTCTTCCAGAAACCAAGGCCATAAAGGAATATATTCTTGAGAATCTCCAGAGGGGATTTATTCGCAAATCCATGTCCCCCGAAGGAGCAGGGTTCTTCTTTGTAAAGAAGGATTACGGATCCCTCATACCCTGCATTGACTATTGGGCCTTAACAAGATGACAATAAAGAATCGGTACCCCCTACCGTTAATCTTCGAACTCTTTGACTGACTGCAGGGGTCCACCATCTTCACCAAACTAGATTTATGAGGAGCTTACATTCTGGTAAGAATCCGCCAGGGCGATGAGTGGAAGACGGCCTTCAATACCCGGGACGGACATTACGAGTATCTCGTCATGCCATTCGGCCTTTGCAGCGCTCCTGCCGTATTGCAGGATTCTGTTAATGAAATTTTCAGGGACCTTCTTGACCAATACTTCATAGTCTACCTGGACGATATACTGTATATTGATCTTATCCAAGTCTACACAGGAACATTCTGGTCATGTTAAACAGGTACTTCTATGCCTACGTTAAAACCACCTATTCGCTAAATTAGAGAAGTGTCAATTCCATCAAACCACAATGGCCTTCTTGGGTTACAGAATCTGATACCGGTCTCGCCATGGATCCTGCCAAGGTGAAAGCGGTTCTGGATTGGCCTCGTCCGACGACTCTGAAAGCCATACAATGCTTCCTAGGCTTCGCCAGTTACTACCAAAGATTCCTCCAGAACGTCTCCTCTGCAGTAGCGCCCATTATGGCCTTAACACAAAAAGGACCGGATCCCGCCTCATGGTCATCTGCCGCTACCCAAGCATTCGACAGACTGAAAACAGCCTTCGTCTCTGCACCCATCCTTGTACACCCGGATCCCAGCTTACCTTTCACTTTAGAAATAGATGCATCTGACGTTGGGCCGGAGCTATTTTGTCACAGAGGAAGACCCCCCAAGCCAAACTTCTTCCATGCGCGTTTTTTTCTAAGAAGTTCTCTTCCACCGAACAAAACTATGATGTAGGCAATCGGGAACTCCTAGCCCATCAAAATTGCTTTAGAAGAATGGAGACACCTGCTTGAGGGCACGGAAAACACAGTCACCATACTAACAGACCACAAAAATCTTCTATACATCGAGGGCGCTCGGCTGCTGGGGTCTTGACAAGCACGTTGGTCACTTTTTCTCCCCGCTTTAACTTTATCATTTCATACCTACCAGGCTCAAAGAATGTGAAGGCAGATGCTCTCTCCCGTCAGTTCCTGGTGAACGACAAGACGGAGGATCGACAGGAGACTATACACCCCTCAGCATGCGTAATCTCCGCTAATACTTTTGATTCCTTGGAGAACATTGTTCAAAGTCAATCCCACATTCCTGAGGGTTTCGAAGTCCCAGAGGGTCATCTTTTTACTGCACCTGCCTATCGTAGGAAGGTACTGGAATGGGGTCACTCCTCCAAGTCTTCAGGTCACCCAGGTACTAGAAGAACCATCGACTTCCTGGAACAGACTATATGGTGGCCGGTTATGCGAAAGGAAATCAGAGAATTCATCACCAAGTGCCCTACATGTGCTCAAAATAAGACTCCCCATAACAAACCTACAGGCTTACTTCAACCTCTTCCTATTCCGGACGTCAATGGACCCACCTGTCCATGGACTTCATTGTAGAATTACCCATATCCAAAGGGATGAACACCATCCTGGTAGTAGTGGACCGCTTCTCCAAGCAAGCTCACTTTGTTCCTCTGAAGGGTCACCCCAATGCTCCCAAACTATCAGGGGTGTTCGTTAAGGAAAGTTTTCATCTCCACGGGCTACCCCAGGTTATTATTTCAGATCCCAATTTATTTCTACATTTTGCCGGTCTTTCTGTCAGCAATTAGGGATCTCACTTCATTTTTCCTCTGGTTACCATCCCCAGACCAACGGTCAGACTGAACGGACTAACCAATCTTTGGAACAGTTAATTCGCTGCTTTATCTCTGATACACAGGACAACTGGACTGATCTTATTCCCTGGGCCGAGTTCGTTCACAACAATTTACACAGCGAATTAACTACAGTATGGAGTCACCCTTCTTCGTCAATTACGGCTTCCACCTGTTTACGCTTCCCATTTCAGCGCCTAGATCTGGGGTGCCGACAGTAGATAATAGGGTACTACAGTTGCAGAATTCATGGGAAAGGATTCAGGGAAATCTCAGGAGAGCAACTTCCATGCAGAAGAGACAAGCGGACCGGCATCAATGGAAAAACCCGATGTACAGTCCAGGAACATTCATCTCAATGTGCCTACACCTAAATTGGCACTGAGATTTATCGGCCCATTCACCGTCATTGAAAACATCAACCCTGTAGCCCACCGCTTACGTGTACCACCCTCCAAGAGAATCCCTTTTGGTGGATCTACCATGTGATCAGTCATCAATTTGGTTGAACATGACCTCTCAACCAACATTGATGACATCATACAAATTCTAGCAAGCAACCGGATTGGTTGATGCACCATGTGAGTCCTTTTCTTTTTTGGGTGCTGTGAAGTAATCGCATTAGTCTTGCTATATCTGTAATATTTTAGCCCTTTTTATCTGTACCGTAGTAATTACATGTTCCTCCTATTAAAACACATACATTTTGCTGAGAGTGATATATCAGAGGTAATTCTCTAGGATAACTTTATCATGTATTATCTGAAACATTTGACCTAATTTCCCAAAATGAAACTTTTGACGTGCACCTTAAACAAAGGTGAAATTAAAAAAATGTAACCTCTTTTCCTGTTTTTAAATTGACAATATTCAACAATTCCTGACCATACAGTAAGTCTTATCATAACCCTCTTTTGGGTTAACCTTGTCTGTAACATAATTAATCACTGCATTTATCTAATATTGAGGCAGTAAGATCCTGTATCTTATAATATTCTTGGCTTACATATATTTTGCTGCATTTAATTGAGAACCAAGTAACATCAACATACTGTACTTCTTATTCATCTGAAAGTCTTTTTTCCATAATACTGGTTAGATTGGCAATCTCCAGCATAACTTCAATAATGCCCTGCAACTGGTGGATCCTTGTTGGAGGACAAACATTCTTCCCTGGCATCATTGTCCGGTTACTGTGACTCTTCAATTTTTCCTAGGTATTTATTCTGGATATATTGAATGTCATACTTCCCATTTCAAATGCGAACAACTTCCTCAAACTTGCTAAATGCATTCCTGAAGAAGTCTTCTTTGTAACTTTATATAAGATGCAAATTTTCAGATCCGCTCTTAAAATACTTTTCTAGCAATAGCAATATCTTTTTTTTCTTCCTACCCCAGGATATGATAAATATTATCTGTTTAAATTCATGAAACTGATTAGTTTCTATGATCTCCCTGGGGTTTTTTATTCAACATGACTGAAACATTGTACGATAATGTTTACATCTTGAACTCCAAGGTGCATAATGTATATTTACCCGTCTACAGTATATCCCAATAGTAAAATCACTGGTCCAAAGACCTACAGAGGAGGGGCATCCCTTTCTGCACTGCCATCCTCCAGGATTCCATTAAGGCTGTTAACCCTTTATACCAACTAGTAGTTCCCAAAGGGGGACGCACACTCTCCCAATCAAATCATGCACACTAATACCCAGTGCTTGACAAATCACCCAAACATCTACTCGCCCCCTAGACCCGCTTTTAAAAAAAAGAAATTGAATAAATTCCTAGTAAGAACTAATAACATTCATTTTTGACATAGTTTATTTATTGTATTACATTTATACTTTACTACAATTAGTCCTTGTTACATAGTTACGTGTGTGTGTGTGTGTGTGTGTGTGTGTGTGTGTGTGTGTGTGTGTGTGTGTGTGTGTGTGTGTGTGTGTGTGTGTGTGTGTGTGTGTGTGTGTGTGTGTGTGTGTGTGTGTGTCGGATGACCTCACTAATCTTGAAAAACAAAAAGAGAGAGAGTATATAAAGTGGGGACTACTCACTTGTTCTGCTGCTGCACCTGCTCTGTAAGCAGGATTGAACAGGAAGGGCGGGATTCACTGCTCCAGCTCACATAGAGCCTGGCTGCGCACCAAAAAAAGTCTTGGCTCCACGCAAAGAAAAAGTTTTGGCAGCGCGCCAACTCATGTCAGCCCAATCAGCTAAGGGGATTTTTTTTACCGAGCAGGAGAATTGGAAGAGAACCTCATGCGCTTCTTGGGCGGCCATGACGGACCTCCAGCAGGCAAAATCCAGTCGCCTGTGGCGACCGGGCAACTGGATTTGTCGAGGACTGCTAATACCACAATGTTAGACACATCATAACACTGTACAAAGGTGGTTGATAAAGAAATCAACCCAAAGAATCCCTTATATTGCATTCATTAAGAACATAGATTTAGGCTCTATCAAATGCCAATCATTTGAATAGAGTATTGCTGTTAAAATTAAACTTTATTGGTCACACTAAAAATATACACTGTGATATTTAAAATTGTTAATGGTGAGGGAGCCCTGTATTGGTGAAGAGGGCACCGCTTATGGGTTAATTATAGGTGGTACAAACCTCAATAAAGCATATGGTCTCATGAGATATATATGTCAGATGGTTGCACAATCAACATTAATTGTCACAAAACACCCACATCTCTGTGAGTCCTTGTAGGTGTTGTTAATATCACAATATAGTAGTGATCTCAAACAGGCTTAAAATGCTTTGGTCAAAGGGTTAAACTAAATGACCCCTTTTTCAAGAGATATTTAGGTATTTCACTGTATATTTTTGTCATTTTGGATGTAGCTTTGGGCTTTTTTGTCTTTTTTGTTGCATACAGAGATACAACCATCTTTAAATCCAATATAGCTACACTAACACACACATCGTCCATGCAGTTGAAGTGTGTGAGGTGTGGAATAAGGAAAAGCTGCCCCCTGACACAGTCCCCTCATGTAAACCTGACCGGTTTGTCACATATGGTGGAGAATGCAGAAAACACACTGAAAGGTCTGTGGCTTTAAAAGAAAAAAACATGGGTTTACAAAAAGACTGCGCATTAGGCGTGAGATGGCTACAGAGACTGACCTACGAGAGGTATTGAAACTGTGAGTAAAGTTTGCCATGTTCTTTGGGACTACCAGCTGTGTTTACAGCATACGCTGGAAAAAGTGTGAAAAGTATTGGTGTTATAGCGCCTCCCATGGTCCGTCTGAAGAATACACCTGAAGCACCAGAATGGGGGATTTCATGTGTTTATTGTATAATGAGCCTAGTCACACGAACAGTGTCCCTTCAGGCCTTATTTGATGATGATACCTATGTGGCCCCCAAAAAAGACCAGCAGCAAGAGGATTTTTTTTTCCAGCAGCAAGCAACACAAGAAAAATGGAGAAGATTTAAACAATGAGTGTGTGCCCAGCACTGCTGATACTGTATGTAAGGATCTACCAAATTAAAGAGAAAGAGAATGAAAGTATCAAAACTACATGCCCCTCTGAAGTATATGAAAACCCACAACCCACAACAGACAACAGACCGGAATAAGTAAAAAGTGATAATGTTTAATGTTCACACCAAAGTTATAAAACAGGGAAAACAAAATGGAATCTGTGAAATCTGCAGAGCTACACAAAAAGCTATGATAGCTAGAAAAGGTCAAAGAAGCAGGGGGAGGGAGAAGAAGTGCAGGGAATACAAGGCAAAACAAGAGTGATCTGCAAGGTCTACAGTGCTATATGCAATAGCAATGGTAGCCAGGTAATGACAAAAGAGCAGGGGGGAAGAAGAGCAAAAGGAAAACAGAAACAAAAACAAAAATATATTTACAAGGTCTGCAGCGCTACATGCGAAAGCAATGGTAGCCTCGGGAGAAGAAAAAGCAGGGGGAAAGAAGTGCAAAGGGAAACAAACTGAGCAAAAACAAAAAGGTACCTGTAAGGTCTGCAGAGCCAGATAATTGTAAACAGGGAAAGACCATGTGCAGGGCACCAGAGAATAGCCAGACTGCTGCTCTGTGAACAAAAAGTTGACAAGCAACAAGTACAAAACTGGGTGGGGTTTTATAAACCCTAAGCTATGATGGCCACTTGTCTCATGGGAGATTCAAGTTCCTATTGGCCCTGGCTCTGAACTTGACTTCACTGTGCACCCGAATAGGTCTATGGAAAGTACTGTGGAAGGGGATTTTGACAGTAAGATGGTAGTTTGCTTACCGAGGAAGTGCTTGAATGTTTAAAGATGACCCTGAGATATGAGTAAAGCGTGTACCAGAAACATGCTGCGATGCCTGCTGTCCAAGCCGCCTGCTATCTGGGATGCCTACATTCCGTGTTGTTTTACAGACCAGAATGACTTTCAACTTCATCCCAGGAATGATGGAATCTCCAGGGGCTTCTCAGATAGATGTGCTGGGCTGGCCGGAGCCACAGCAGAGACGTGGACCAAGAACAATAGAGCAACGTTTCCTTGACCCACACTCAATGCCGTTTTCAATTCTATAAAGGGGATTTAAATTATTGTATCTTGTTTTTGAACTAAAAGGAACATATGTTATTATCAAAAACTGTTTAAAACTGTAAATATATTGGTACTTTTTCAAGTGTGATATTATCATGCTTTTCTTTATTTATATATAGCAGTGGTTGGTCCAGCTATCTCTCTACCTTCCCCTGGTGTTGACAAAGGGATCTGTTATAGCCAATGGTGGTACAGATACTGGGCCCTCCTTCTTTGAGCTGCAGGAAGGAAGTGCCTAAATTACAGATTGAAGTTCAGCCCCTTAGGGGTGAGACCTTCAGTTCTAGCTAACCCCTACATGGGGTAGGAGCTGTGAGTGTCTCCTCCTGGCCGGGAGTGAGACGTGCTCATCCCCTCATGGGCTGAAGCACTAATCTAATCCAGCCAGGCCTCATCATTACCCTCAGGCCAGTACAATCCAGATGCCAGGGATCCACCCTATCCAATTGAAGTATACGCTGCAATAACACCAGCTGTGGCTGCTGAAATAAAGAACATCCTCATTTGTTCTTCTGGCTCCACTGCAGTCTGGAGAGAGGTAGTGATATTAAGGACTGTCATTGCGGGGACCCCCTTCAGTCATGCGGAAGCCCCCTATGTCTTGAGGTGCTGACACCGAGAAGAACAGAACCAGAGGGATCCCTAAAGGTCTGCTCTGTACACCCCCACACCATCGCGGAAAACTCATCTCTCCTGTACCAAGCAGGTAACCAGCACTATACCAAGCAGTCGCATAGCCATAATCTCCCAGAGGGAGGGGGGGGGGGAACATGTGCTACATATATAAACCTAATTTTACAATAGATAAATTATGCAGTGTTTTCTATTAATTTAAAAAAAGCTTTTGTAAAAACAACCTATGTATTAGGCTTTTTTTAATTCGTCAAGACTGAGCATAATGTTATTTTAATTAGCATATGATTATATCCTTTTATTTTAGGTTTATCTCAGACAAAACACTTAATTGGAGGGCACTTACTGATTTTCCAGTACCATGTGTAGAGAACTGGTTATTAACCAACAGATAATTCCAGTACCATTAAGTTCCAGTTTTAGTCAAGGGCACAGGTGTTAGGTTGAAAAAATCTGTTACTTGCAATTAGTGTTTACTGTGGAATAAGCCTGTTTAAATAGCTTGCTAACATGAGACTATTTTTTCTTCTAATACCGGTTGGACCAAATGATACTACTAACATTTATGAAAGAGCTATTCAACAAATCATTTTTAATCATTTTTAATCACACAGTCATTCTGCATGCAGTGGAAGCCAGAAAAATCTCATATTGCACGCCAACACAAATTCATTTTCATTTACAGTAAGTGCTCTCTGCCTATGTGTCTGATATTCATTCTAGAAGCGTTTTTAATGGGTGATGAGAATTTTAATTAATGATGAGTTTGGGTAGAACTCACGATAAAGATATGCCGGAATTCTAATCTGATTACAAAATTGGGAGCACATATCGGCTGGTTGGACAGAGGTTGTGTGTCATCTGTGAAATTTCAATAATAAATAAGGGCAAAAAAGGGGATTAGTATGTCTATTAATTTAGCACTAATGCTGATGCTTTCCTAAAAAGCTATAAACTGATGAAATGTGGAAGGCCGTTT
This sequence comes from Ascaphus truei, assembly GCF_040206685.1. NCBI lineage: Eukaryota > Metazoa > Chordata > Amphibia > Anura > Ascaphidae > Ascaphus > Ascaphus truei. The sequence goes on from NC_134485.1 coordinate 91,111,319, forward strand.
CACCGTTGATGATGATAGTAATTGATAATAGTGTTCTTATACAGTTTGAAGTTGTCATCCTAATTCCACATTGCTAGGGGCATGAGATCATTTTTTCGTCTTTGCCCATTAAAAAGTGAAAAATTAAAATGCTTTACAATGGGAGTAATAAAAGCTGAGCTGTCTTGAGATGGGAAGGAATATGCTCAGAAGTGTCATTGCTAATAAGAATTATAATAATAAGTTTGATTGTAGAGAAGGGTGGAATGGTGCACGCATAGAGTACCATTAGGCCCCTGCAATCTACAATAGTTTAAAAGGTGGTTATGCTGCATTTATTTATAAAACAAGAAAATATAATTGGTTTTAATCGTGATGTTTTCCATAATAAATCTGGTGCAGTTTAGTACCTCCAGTCACGAGACTGATAAATAACTCCTAAAGGGCCATACTTCCTAAGTGGTCCTCTGCCATACCTGTCTTATTAATAGGACTGCTTAGTAACTATGACCATGATGAATTTTGTACAGTATCCAAATCTCCTGGCTGCAAACCTGATACTGAACGGCGTGTTCTGGATTATCTGCCCCCTCCAAAAAGGTCCCATTGTGCAGACTCGTGCCAAGGTATCCCACACCTTTCCTTAAGGCACCAAAATTAGATTTCTAGCTCTGTAAAGCAGGTACAAATGCAACAGGACTTACTGTCTCCAAAGCCGCGCCTGAAAAAACAAAAAGCCGGGGCTCCAGGGATAGTGCTGTCACGACTTCGCTGTGGAGGGTCCATACTTCTGAATCTGTCCCCCCAGAGCAATAATCCTCGGTCACCGGGGCAGCCATGGTAGTGGTCGCACAGCTTGCACCTGTGCTGGAAACAATAAATCGTATTGTATTTGTGACTCAGATTTCTATGTATAGCATTGTGTACATAGCCAATACTGTTGTGCTGGTTTAATCACTTCCCCGTATTTCTAAAGGTAAAGAGGGAATATGCTTCACAAATTCAGCTCATTCTTAATATTCCCTTTCTCTGAATTACAAAAATAACTAAACTACAGATATGTTAGCCTGTCTCAGTTAGAAACACGGAAGACATTGTCACTTTTTGTAAGACCTTTCTGTGGAGTTTCAAAGCAGCTATTTGAATTCAAGTTGCTTAATGCCATATCCATCAATAAAATGAGAATTGCTTCTTCCCTGTATTATGTTCTCACAACACTTTAAACAGACATGTTTCAGTAATCCCAATGTGTGAATATGGCATTCATTAAAATAACCTTTCACATGTATTGAAACAACAGGAGCTACTTTTTAGCATATATTCATAAAGTCATTAGCAGTAGCAAATTTTGTTGAAGCTTTGACATCAGCAAATTTGATATGTTCTGTTTTCCCCGCTCAGGCGAAAAATCTCTTTTATTTGTATAATAAAGCACAATAACGATTTATGTTATCGATCCGTGTTACGCCACTGAAACTGTATTTAAAGCTGCAATGGTGCCTAAAATGTAATAGATTTTGTTGCTGTATTTGAACCAGGGGTGGGGGGGTGGGGGAGTAAGATATAAATAATTGTTTTATAAGGAAAAAGATGTGTTCATTGTAACGGTGAAGGGGTAACCAGGCTCACTAATAAAGGTTCAGCCCACTTGGTTACCCCTGATCCGTGTGTTGAGGTCCTAGAGTGTCAGCTCTTTGATCCAGATGTCCTAAATGCATTACTGTGACTGTGTGCAAATTATGTGACATTAAAGATTTCTGTGTGTTTTGCCTTTCCTGGGATGCTGGGACTGGGAGATTTGTAGGCTGTAAGTTTCAGTGTGGGTTTGTTGGAGAACATCTTTACAGAATGTGGCTATATATCCGTGTTCTAGTGTTATGGGATACCCCAGGAGTTGGATCTGAGAATCGAGTGAGATTCTCGGATGCAGCCAAGCACATTGCTCCGGGCAAACTCTGCCTCTGAAAACGCTATTACGACTCACTGCCACGATTCCTGCTGCAGCATCTTCCAGACAAGGTAAATGGGCATGAAGGGGTTAATGTATAGCTGCAATCATACACGGGGTCCCTAGAATAAAGAGAGGTCCCATGTATAAGGAGACGTACCCAGATACATGCCCAGGTACCCTGGACCTGGTATAGGGATTCAGGGGGGGACTCCAGCTATGTGATAATGCTGAGAGTGCTTTCTTGTGTGTAAAAGTTTTAAAAGTCCTTTTTAAAGTGTGCCAAGAATGAGGCTAGTGAATGTAGGAACTATATACACTCACTCCATCCCTGACACCAGAACAGAAACTTATATATTTTACCACACATAAGACAGGACACAGTATATTTTAATAAAGAGTTATATTTAATAGGTATATGTACTGATAACCTGTAAATGAACTGTGGGATTTCCAAGTCATGGATTCCAAGAGACCAGATGGCTACCAAGCTTGGTGCCTATGGGTCTATGCGGAGTCCTGACTTGAAAGCCTCAGGTATGCCAAGGTGTTAGAACAGGAGGGGTTCTGTTTGAGTACCCACATCCTGGGCTAACACAGGGCTATCCGGCCACCATTTGCCAGAGCCCAGACTCTGTGGAGCCTGGACACCGGGTGGGCTCAGTATGCAAAGAGGCAGAGGTGCCAGGTTGGCGCATGCCCCTTTACAGACTGAGAAAAAGTGCCCTCCGGGCTTTACAATACCGGCAAATCAGTAATTGGCTGGCAGGAGAATTCCAATACTCTAATAGGCTGTAGATGTTGGTGAAGGAGACCCTGAAACCCATAAGGGGACCTGCAGCCAATCAGGAGCGCAGATTCCAAGCGCCAAACCAATAGCAGCAAATTCAAAGATGCTCTGTACTGAATAGACGCGAGCCGGCTTCAAGGATTTTCAACTCAGAAAAGTTTCTAAGTCCTGCTTTTGAGAACGTAGCAGTTGCGGCTGGCACTGCATGCCGAAATCGGTTCCAGGACTTTCGTGAGTACCTGCCGGTCAAGAAAAAGGGCTCCTACAGAGGTCATTTTTGTGAATTTTGTTTAGAGGATAGATTTATTCGTTAGCCCCGTTCCCAGTAAGTGTGTTAACCCTGTAAATTGTGTTACATTGGGTGTATGTCTTTTCCTGAAATAAATGACAATTTATTTTACCTCCTTGCTTTGCTCAATCAATGATCCCGGTATAAAAAGGTGTTATAAACCTGGTCTCCTGTGACATTCATTTATAACTTTGTGTTGGGTCAGGTGCACTTCTATCTTTTATTACCTACAATCTCTGATAATTGATTGGACCTCAATTACTGTCCAATGTTAGGTGAATATTTTGCTAATCTCCAGTCTTATTATTGACACAGTATTGTATTCAGGGAGGGAGGCTGTGCAAACTGCTTGCAATATCACTTACAGCCACCCCTGCATTTAAGAGCTGATGAACACAGCCGGTCATTATAGGGCCGCTAGGTAGTCACAAAGCACAAAAACCTTATGGGACATTGCCACGTGTAATAATATTAAATGTATTGTAATTAAAACAATAGATAACAACCACTATATAATTTACATGAGAGTAAGTAAAACAATTAGAGAACTGCAGAAATAATATTTACATTTTAATATAGTATGAGACACAAATATTTGTAATGTTATCTGACTGTTAAAGGGTTCACGCTAAGATCATTAAACTTTTCTCAAGGGAGACCTACTGTAAAATCTGTTACATCATAAGAACCTTTTTTAAACTGTTTATTTAGAACATTTTCTGAAGCTATAAGGGTGGCTGGGGTGAGGGGGGTACAAAAATAATAATACGGAGAAGGAAGGGGGGAATAGATCCCTCAAAATTGTATGATGGATTCGTTTTTCAATCAGGTCTAAGAACTAGGACCAAATTTGAGAAATTTTGGGACAAGACCAACAGATATGGGATATTGTACCAAACTCACTACATCCACTTCAGCATCTGTTGGAAGCCTGTGAATATATATTATGTAGTCTATCCGTTACTAGGTACCGACAGAGTAGGACCTTATATCCATTCTCTTTTATTTAGTACAAATAAAGCTTTAAAAGGTGTTTGTAGATATGGTTCCACACTCCTCTAGTGGTATACTCATACCCAGCTCCCTTTCCCAATTAAGCCAATATAATATTTTAGTGTCTGGAAGACATTTCCTGTAGAAGATTATATACCGTGTGTTAGGAATGTGAGCACACAGCGCCACAGGCAGAGCTCACGGCTCTCTCCTTACACTGCTCAGACCCTTCCACTACAACCACGCAAGCCCCCTTCAGCTGCATCACTTACCCCTCGGCATGGTAGGACGCTCCACGAGGTACTTCCTCCATGCTCTACGTCGCAGCCGTCGGCGCGGAATCGCCGCTCCGCACGCATGCGCGCATCCCACGTTGCTTCCTCTCATGCGCACGTCAGACTTACAGCACACACACAACAGCCCCTGAACTTATCTCCGCTCAGGCTCCGCCCCAAAACACCGCACGGTTACAATCTGGCTCTTGCTGAGTGTCACCTGGGCTCTAGGAACAGCAGCCAATGCGCTGAAACTCCCTGGGCTCCTCCAGGTACGTCCCCTCTCCTGGTTGGCTGTTCCAGCTTTATATACCCTCTCTGTTCTGTGCTTCCTCGCTCGTCATAGTTTTTGTATGGGTGATTCACAGTGCTTGTTCTTTGATTCTCTCGGTTTTGACGCGGCTTGGCAGACTTCCCCCTTTGGCTCTCGACTTCGGATTGTTCCTGTTTACGTACCTTCTTGCTCCCTTCTACCATAGCTCTCCCCTCGATCCTTCCGTACTTCTCCTACCCCTGATCTCGGCAACGGCAATGACCATTCTTCTGGAAAAAACAGTACCGGCAAGTTTTCACGCAATACTCCCCATCTGGCCTGGCACCATCTAATACCACAACCCAGACACGTCCCTCGCTCTGTCGGTGTGTGTATTCATACCTGCCACCTCATTTCTAGGGACAGGTCTTGTCTGCGGGCTACTCCGGCGTAACATTATGACGCGCCTACAAGACACAGACAAGGCCGAACTGAGGCAAGCAATATCTTTGCTGATACAGCAAAACCAGGCCATGGCCGATCAGATTGTGGCCCTAACACGCCAAATGGCCAAACTTTCGGCTCAAGTACCGGAAGCACCTGTACCTCTTTCTCCTCCACAGGCTGCGGAACCAGTCAGACCCAGCACTCTGGATGTGAAGATACCGCCTCCCAAGCCGTACGCTGGCAACCCGCAGGAGTGCAGAGGTTTCCTTAACCAGTGCAAGGTTCTATTTGAAATGGCACCCCTTCAGTAATTCACCGGCCGGAAGAAGGTAGCCTACGTGTACAACCTACTGACGGGCAGCGCGCTGGCATGGGCCTCACCAGTCTGGGAGTTGCGCCCGGACCTGACACAAGACTACCTAGCCTTCAAGGGTGAGTTCCGACAAGTCTTTGATTCCCCTGCGCGCCGGGAGATGGCGTATGTTTCCCTACTCCAGATAACTCAGGGGCGAAGATGGGTGACACAGTATGCGGTGGAATTTCACACGCTCGCCGCCAAGACGAACTGGGCACAAGAGCCACTCATCTCCATCTTCTGGCAAGGTCTCTCGGAGTACATCAAGGGCGAGCTTGCTCGGCAACCCAGGCCAGACCAACTGGAGGCGCTCATCGACTTGGCCATACGCATTGATCAACGCATCCAGGTACGACGCTCGGAGCGTCAGCATGCCCGGCCGCTAACCTTCCAAGCACCCTTCCCCAACTCTCCTCTGGTCCCTAGACCATCTCCTTCGCAGCAGCTGGCACTGGAGCCTCCCGAGCCAATGCAATTAGGGGTGCAACAGATCCGGAATTCACTACGACAACTCCGCTACGCCGGCCGACTCTGTTTCTACTGTGGATCTCCTGAACATCTGATCCGTGCATGCCCTTTGCGTCCGGGAAATGGGAACACTCAGTGAGTATGGAGGGGCTCTCACTGGGTGTTATCTCTTTTCGTCCCCTCCGCAAGGAGGCACTGCCTAAGAAACTTACGATTCCTATCTCTCTCGCAGGCTCTGAGTTTTGCACATCTACTGCTGCCTTTATCGACTCCGGTGCTGGAGGAAACTTTGTAGACCTCGATTTCGCCAAACAGAACCGGATACCTTTGGTGAAGAAGGCCCAACCTATCGCCTTGGTTGGGATTAACGGACGTTCACTGTCTCCGGCCTTTATCTCGCAACAGACCGTACCTCTCCTCCTATCTACCTAATCACACAGCGAGACCCTGGTCCTTGACACCATCCAGGCCCCAGTTTGACTGGGTCTCACCTACCCCCATCACCTGGAAACCGAGGTCAGGGAAGTCTCCCAAACTCTTGGCTAACACAATGACTCAGGATTCCATTCTTCCCCCCTTGTACCACCCTTTCCGCAAGGTCTTTAACAAGGTCCGCTCAGAACAATTGCCTCCTCATCGGTCCTACGATTGCCCCATCGATTTGGTCCCAGGATACACCTTGCCCAAGTCCAAGACTTACCCATTGTCGATACCTGAGTCTCAAGCCATGGAAGACTACATAAAGGAGAATCTTGAGAAAGGATTCATACGGCCCTCCAGTTCCCCGGCGAGAGTGGGGTTCTTCTTCGTGAAGAAAAAGGATGGTACTCTGAGGCCATGTATTGATTACCGGGGCTTGAACGGTATCACCATCAAGAACCGCTATCCTCTCCCCTTGATTACAGAACTCTTCAATAAACTGCGAGGGGCTAAGATCTTTTCCAAATTGGATCTCCGTGGAGCTTACAACTTGGTCTGCATCAGGCAGGGCGACGAGTGGAAGACGGCCTTCAACACCCGCATTGGGCATTATGAGTACCTCGTCATGCCTTTTGGTTTATGTAACACCCCGGCCGTCTTTCAGGACTTTATTAATGACGTATTTCGTGAGGTGCTCAACATCTTTGTTATTGTCTACTTAGATAACATTTTGATCTTCTCCAAAAATCTCCAGGATCACATTAGTCACACCTCGTACGTCCTCTCAAGTCTACTCAAACATCACCTGTACGCCAAACTAGAGAAGTGTACCTTCCATCAACGCTCTACCCAATTTCTAGGCTACATTATTTCGGACGAAGGCTTTTGATGGATCCAGGTAAACTCCAGGCAATTACGGAATGGCCCCGACCAGAAACTCTCAAGGCTATCCAGCGCTTTTTAGAATTTGCAAACTACTATTGGAAGTTCATTCGTAATTTCTCTACCCTAGTGGCCTCCATCACGGCGTTGACCAGAAAATGGGCTGATCCTTGTGCCTGGTCCGCCGAAGCTATCTCCGCCTTCCAGGTCCTTAAAGAGGCATTCGTCACGGCACCGATCCTGCACCACCCCAACACGGATCTTCCCTTTGTAATAGAAGTTGACGCATCGGACTGCGGTGAAGAGGTAGTACTATCACAGAGGTTCTCGCCCCAGGATAAACTTCACCCTTGTGCGTATTTCGCCAAGAAATTCTCCTCTGCCGAGAGGAATTACGACGTTGGCAACAGAGAGTTATTGGCCGTTAACATTGCACTACAAGAGTGGAGACATCTGTTGGAAGGGTCAAAGGAGCCATTTTCTATCTTAACGGACCACAAAAATGTACTGTATATTGAAGGAGCATGTCGCCTCGGTCCTCGACAGGCTCGCTGGGCACTCTTCTCTCGCTTCAGCTATCACTTATCCTACATCCCTGGAACGAAGAACGTGAAGGCAGATGCGTTGTCCAGAAGAAAAAAAGTTATATCTATGGCGCTTGGCCTACAAATGAATATAATGTTTAAAGAAATGTTATACAACCAGATGGAAGGTGGTATCCACTTGGACTCTCCTCATGAAGACGATAAATCATGTAAAAGATATAAAAACAGACATAGTGTAATACAGTAACTAACAAACATACAACACTACTCACAAATAATAGACAAACGATTGCTGAGACAAAACAAATGACTGATGTAAATAAAAAGCATTTAATACAATAACTAAGTGAACAAAATAAATTATATCACTAAAAACAAAGGGTCACACTTGCACTCCAACAATAGTTGGACTGGCCGCTTACCAGACACTAGAGAGTAGAAGGCAGTGGATAAATCTGAGAGTATCCCCTCTCGTGATGTGAAAGTCAGCTCCCAAGCATCTCATATGATCAGCGGGAGCTTCGGAGGGAGACCCTCCCTGCCTTCCACACCACAGACCTCCGCAGGGCAGACGTGCAGGGCAGCGTGTCGCAGGAGATGGCGTTGTCATGTGCGCAACAGCAGCGCAGGATTCAAGCCGACAGTGGCTTGAGTGGGTGGGTGACTAGATGGGTGGGTGACTGGACACTTGGGTGGGTTGAGTGGGTTGGGTGACTGGACACTTGACTGGACACTTGGGTGGGTGGGTGACTTGACAATTTTGATTTGACACTTTTACTTGACACTTGGGTGACTGGGTGGGTGAGTGAATGGGTAGGTGGATGACTGGACACTTTTGACTGGACACTTGGGTTGGGTGGATGGGTGACTTGACACTTGGGTGGGTGGGAGACTTGACACTTGGGTGGGTGGGTGACTTGACACTTGGGTTGACTTGACACTTGGGGTTGACCTGACACTTTGACTTGACACTTTTGGGTGACTTGACACTTGGGTGGGTGGGTGACATGACACGTATGGGTGATTGACACGTGGGTGGGTGGGTGACTTGACACTTCGGTGGGTGGGTGACTTGACACTTGGGTGGGTTGACTTGACACTTGGGTGGGTGGGTGACTTGACACTTAGGTGGGTGGGTGACTTCACACTTTTTGACTTGACACTTGGGTGGGTGTATTCACACAGACACACACACACACACAGACACACACACGGGATGTCACACATGAGGTACTGAGGGTTTGATCTCCCCGGGGGGGCCTGCTGTAATTACCTGCCTGGGGCTCTCCTCTCTCCCCCAGTCCTCCTCCTTGGCAGCATTTCCACCTGCCTGTGTGACGCGAGTGATGCCCCCCCCCCCGAGGCGGATGCCACCGCCGCAGGCAAATACCCACCCCCCCTCCCCCCCGAGGCGGACGCCACCGCAGGCCGCCACCGCCGCAGCCCCCCCCGAGGCCGACACCGCAGGCTACCACCACCGCTGCCCCCCCCAAGGCGGACACCGCCGCAGGCCGCAACCACCGCAGGCCCCCCCCAGAGGCAGACGCCACCACCGCAGGCCCCCCCCCAGGTGGATGCCACCACCACAGGCCCCCCCTCTCCGAGGCGGACGCCACTGCTGCAGAACCCCCCGTGGAGGACGCAGGCCCCCCCCTCAGGCAGAGAAGGAGGAAAAGGGCTGGTCAGAGAGGCGGTGGAGGAGGAAAAGGGCTGCACAGAGAGCCGGAGGCTTTTTTTTTCACTCTTTCAGCGCCAGCAGGGGAAATTCAGCGCGAGCGGGGGAAATTAAACAGCAGCACGTGAGTTGCTTGGGCCAATCGCCAAGTGGCAATTTCGAGTCGCCCCCAGCCACCGGGCGACCGGGTTTGTCGAACACTGTATATATATATATATAAAACAAAAGAAAAGAAGCGCCAGCTCAATAGCATAATACTGTAAAACAAGGATACTTTATTCAAACATGGAGTAGTCAGCAGGACCTATACTCACATGGTGGGTAAAAAACTCAATCATTCGAGACAATCTGTAATGGTAGATCCACGCTAGTGAGGCAGTCAGACAGGTAGCCAGGGACAATTGGTATAAGGAATCAGGTAACGAATATGACAAAAGGCTCTGATTAGTCTCTCACAAGCCCCAAGGTCCCTTAGGTGGGTGATTCACCACAATGCTGCTCTCACCATCTATGCAGTGCGTGCAACACCGTTCCTTATTTGTACATACCACTCCCTCGATAGAGTCCTCCACGATATATCCAAGCAGCCCAAAAAATTAGATCTTAGCTGCAGCGACGGCAGCAAAACGAGGAGCAGAGGAAAGGGAGTAGTGTCAGTGATGCGAAGAACTACCTGGTTTCCCGGTAGTGCGTCTCAAGCCTCAGTCCAAGCCAAACCCCGCCTGACTGCCACGCGTCACTGAGTGCTTACGTCACAACGTCCCACGCGTTTTGTCGCAGTTAGTGACTTTCTCAAGGATCCTTGAGCTATATATACTGTATATATATATATATCTTGCTGCAGTGGGAGCACTGTATGCGTGGTGATAATGGTTGAAAGGCAGGGTTGCAGACCTGTCTAAGACATGTGAATGTGCTCAAAAGTGATATTCTTTATTGGCTATATGCTAACGGTGGAGGTTTTCTGTCGCCTTTTCACCCACCATAACTAGAAATATTAAATATAAACCCAGCCTAGAAATATTTCAAAGTGTAAACCAACCTCATACTGATGATACCCATCAAGGTTGAAACATGCCTGTGAGTGGTTTAAACTTGCTTTGCTAGTCCCATGCTGTGTTTAAAAGCTGTGTAAACGGAGATACATCAGCTTAAATGGGCTCCATGTGAATGGATATTCCAGGCAAAAGGTGACACATTGTATTATATATATATATTGATCCCTTGATGAAGTCATCAGTGACGAAACGCGTAGGGCGTTCCCTAAAGTTGCGAGCATAGCAGCTGTTTCTACTACTCACAAGCAAAGAGTGTATTTTTATGCAGATTGAGGACTGCTTTTGGGCTGCCGAGTCTCCCTGGATTGTGGTTTTATGCAGAAAATAGTGCCAGTTGAAGGTACTGATACTGGAAGATATCTCTGTATGGGACGCTGAGTTGTGACATCATTTGGTTCCTGGAGAATCCACAAATCCGGCTGAGCTACCAGTGGCAGCAGAGAAGGCACCATAGGAGCGTTTGGCGTTGACCCTTGCAGTCATCTGGCGATTGAGTATATCTCATACATGCTTGATTTTATACTGTTTGTGAGTGCGCTTTGTGTGTGTGTGTGTGTGTGTGTGTGTGTGTGTGTGTGTGTGTGTGTGTGTGTGTGTGTGTGTGTGTGTGTGTGTGTGTGTGTGTGTGTGTGTGTGTGTGTGTGTGTGTGTGTGTTATATATATAGTGTGTGATATATATAGTGTATGTGTGAATGTGCTCACAAGTGATATTCTTTTTTTATTGGCTGATAAACGGTGGAGATTTTTTTGCTGCCTTTTTCACTCACAATAACAAAATGTAATGATAAACCTACCCAGCCTAGAAATATTGCAAAGCAAGTATAAACCAACCACACACTGATGCTACCCATCAAGGTTGAAACATGTCTGTGAGTGGTTTGACTTGCTTTGCTAGTCCCATGCTGTGCTTAAAAGCTGTGTGAACGGCGATGCATTTCTTTAAACACTAAGCATCCAACTCTCTGAGCTTCTGTTGAATCAGAGGGGATCTGTTTTGCTGCGGAACCAAGTAATCGGGTGCCGTTCAGCCGGGGGGGCTGTTGAGTGGACGCACATCACGGATGTACCCGGCTGTAGGAAGAGACTTACACGCGTGCACCCACGAGACTTCAGTTCCCGACAGACGAAGATGCAATGGATGACAGGTGTTCTTGTTCGATGTGCATGTCCTATCTCAATGCTGGGAGTGAACTGATTTTAGCTTGTGATTAATAAAACCTTAACTATTTACACTATGGAGCCCGCATTGTCCCTCTCTGTTTTTTAGAAGAATCGTGGAAGATGGTTGTTTCCTGTGGATAGCTGTACGGGTGATCCAGTGTTTTTATTATTTTTCTAGTTTTATACCTGTGTTAAGTAAAAATATATGTCTATAGTTGAAGCAAATAGTGTGATCTTTTTCGTCTTTAGGGAGAGTGACTATGGTTGTAGTATTTCTGAAGGGAGATTTGCAAGTGACATACATTAATTAAACATATTAAGAAGATAAGGGGCTAATATATGTAACGCTCAGCCTGCCCACAAGCCAGACGTAGAAGTCCAAAGCAAGGTCCAAAGGGTTCCAGAGAGCAGCGTAGTGGAGTTCAATTCAAGGGTCAAATCCAGGGAGGTCAGCAAGGATTCCAGGGACAGGAGCAGCACTGAAAAGACAAGAGAGGTCAGGCAACAGCAGACAGCACCAAGGTACAGAAGCTATGCAGAGCAAAGAGGAAATGGAGAAGAGGGATTATATAGGGGGCTGGGACCAATCAGAGAAAGGGGAGTGACAGAGGAGCGGCCTGAAGAGGAACCTAATAAGAGAGCAGAGTGAGGAAGTTTGAAACCAATGGGAGTGAGGGGAGGAACGGAGGGACGGACAAGGGAAGGGACAGAAAGGGAAGGAGGACCTGAGAGGCAAGGCAGATAGGGAAGGGGCGTGCCAGGCATGTGCATGACGTCCGAGGAGGCGGAGCGTGGGGAAGGTGCACCGGAGGATCCAGGAGCAGAGAGAAGAAGGGGAGGAGCAGAGGGACGGATAGAGGAAGGGTCAGGTAAGGAGGGAGAAGCGGGAAGGTGGAGCTGAAAGGACCCAAGCGGCGACACGCAAGGAGCGTGTGCTGCGCCAGTGGAGGCGGAGTCAGGCGCCTGGCACCAACCAATGGCAGCTTGGGGGCGCGCGCGCCCGTAGGGCTGACGCGCGTGGGCAGGAGGTGCAGGGAAAGCAGCAAGGAGCGGGGAATGCCGCCGGGGAGCCTGAATGGCCTGAGAAAAAGGTAAGGATGCGCTGGACGCGGGTATACCCGCAGCGTGGATCCTTACAATATATCCACAACTTTCTTGTAATATTTGTTAGAAAAGCCATCTGGGCTGGTGATTTATTAAGTCTAAGGGCTCTATGCAGTAAGCGCCGTGTATCGGCGTGCATGGCGAGGTGGTGTTAGGTTCGCCAATGAAACTTCTTGCAGAATCTGCCGAAGCAAGCATGTTTTTGATTGAGCGGCCTATTTAAAGGTAGCGTGTATTTTTATGCATTCTCTGTGTTGTTGGGAGAGAGAGCGAGAGAGAGTGACACACACAGAGCTGGGCGATTTGCATATTTCAGATTGACAGAGAGAGGTGCTGTGTATTTTCATCGGTTTGTCCTGTGTTGTTTTGTTAACATCTTTGTGTTGTGTTCAGTTTGTAAGTGTTCAGTGCGATTGTGTTTAAATTTCTTTTCTGTTCTTTGTGAGTGCTATAGGTATGGCCGAAAGGTGTGGGAAGAGGGATGCTAGTGTGAGTGATACTTGTAGTCGTGTGACTACGCGTCTGAGTGAACGTAGGATTCAGGGGAGTGCTGTTGCTGCGAATGTGACTGGTGTTGCTGGGAGTGCGAGTGGTGTTGCGGTGAGTGCGAGTGCTGGTGGTGGCTCTGTTGCTGGTGATGCTGGGGTGTCAGTTGATGTGCTGCTGGGGTGTCTGTTGCTGGTGCTGCTGGGGTGTCTGGTGGTGGGGTGGTTGGTGGTGGGCCGCTTTTGGAGTCTCTTCCATTGGAAGGAGAGTCCAGTCAGCAGCAGCCAAGCTCTGTGGCTGCACATGGTCGGAAGAAACGTGTGGAGCGGCCACGTAATCCTCGTTTCAATGATGAGGAAAACTGAGTTCTTGTCACAGGGATTTTGGAGCACTATGACTCTCTGTATGGGCATTTATTAGGTAAGTCAATCTTTGCATTGATTGTTCAAAGACATTTTATCCTATCTCATGTGACATGTGTTAATATCAAACTATTAATCTCTAATATCTATCAATTAAAGTTAATTGTTACACACATAATCCTTCATGCTTTATAACGACCATAACAATCAGTCAAAAAAGTTTGCCACAGTTCATACAATAATCATGCAAGCTTCCTTAGATTTGTATGTTTCCACGTAAATGCTCATGTGCTACACATATTCAACCTAAACCAGCATGTTTGGTATCTCTTGGAACAGGTATCATTTGTGTAAAATGTTCGTCTTTCTAATAATAATTAAGGTCATATATTTTTTATGTATTTCAAGGGCGGACAAGTTCAGCTTCAAAAAAAGAAATGTGGGACCAAATAACATTGGCTGTGTCTGCGTGTGGGAATCATGTCAGGGATCGCAGGAATTGTCGGAAGAGATTTGATGATATCAAGGCCAATTTAAAGAAAAAAATCCAAGCACAACAGATGCATGCTTTTGCCACTGGAGGTGGGCCGCCAGCACAAGCTCTAATCTTAACTCCACTGGAGGAGCAGATGCGTGCAAAATTTCTTCCCGGAGGGTTTGCCAGGGGACAGAGATATCGGAATTTATTCAGCGCAATTTCCACCAGGTGACAAATGTTACTGTACTACGCGTGTCCTATGTTACAGTTCTTATCTATATTTCCGCTGCAACTTATAATTTCTTCCAAATATAAGCATACCTACATATATATCTGTATGTATGTCTCTCTCTCTATATATATATAAATATATCTCTCTCTCTATGTATATCTATACTAGCTGATATACCCAGCGTTGCCCGGGATTGTAGGGGCGGGGTGTGTGAAGGGCGGGGTGGGAAGGGGAGGTGCGTGAAGGGCGGGGTTTGAAGGGGGGGTGTGAAGGGCGGGGTGGGTGTGGGGGGTGAAGGGTGGGGAGGGGGTTGGGGGTGAAGGGCGGGGAGGGGGTGGGGGGCAAAGGGCAGGGACGGGGTGGGGGGCAAAGGGGAGGGGGCAAAGGGCAAGGGGTGGGGGCAAAGGGCAGGGGGTGGGGGGCAAAGGGCAGGGGGTGGGGGGCAAAGGGCAGGGGGTGGGGGGCAAAGGTCAGGGGGTGAGGGGCGAAGGGCATGGGGTGAAGGGCAGGGGTAGGGGGTGAAGGGCAGGAGTAGGGGGTGGGGGGTAAAGGGCAGGGGTAGGGGGTGGGGATGAAGGGCAGGGGTAGGGGGTTGGGGTGAAGGGCAGGGATAGGTGGTGAAGTGTAGGGGTGGGGGTGAAGGGCAGGGGTAGGGCATGGGGGGGTGAAGGGCAGGGGTGGGGTGAAGGGCAGGGGTATGGGGGGTGAAGGGCAGGGGGTGGGAGGGGTTAAGGGCAGGGGGTGGGGGGTGAAGGGCAGGGGTAGGGGGGGTGAAGGGCAGGGGTAGGGGGGGTGAAGGGCAGGGGTAGGTGGGGGTGAAGGGCAGTGGTAGGGGGGGTGAAGGGCAGGGGTAGGGGGGGTGAAGGGCGGGGGTAGAGGGGTGAAGGGCAGGGGTAGGGGGGGTGAAGGGCAGGGGTAGGTGAAGGGCAGGGGTATGTGAAGGGCTGGGGTAGGTGAAGGGCAGGGGTAGAGGGGGGTGAAGGGCAGGGGTAGGGGGGGTGAAGGGCAGGGGGCAGGGGGGTAAAGGGCAGGGGGTGGGGGGTGAATAATGGCAGGGGTGGGGGTTGAAGGGCAGGGGATGGGGGGGGTGAAGGGAAGGGGGTGGGGGGTGAAGGGCAGGGGGTGGGGGGTGAAGGGCAGGGGCAGGGGGGGAAGGGCAGGGGTAGGGGGGGTGAAGGGCAGGGGGTGGGGGGTGAAGGGCAGGGGTAGGGGGGTGAAGGGCATTGGTAGGGGGGTGAAGGACAGGGGTAGGGGGGGGTTGAAGGGCAGGGGTATGGGGGGTGAAGGGCAGGGGTAGGAGTTAAAGTGAGGCACAAATTGTTGGCAGGAGTAAAATGTCCCTCTCCACACACACACACAACGGGAGTGAGAGGTGGTGGAGAGTGGGACTGGCGCATATCCGAGGAGGCTGCTTGGCCCCCAAGTGGCCAGGCAGGTAGCGCCAGGGAGGTAAGGGAGCAACGGAGAGGTAAAAGAGCACCGGGGAGGTAAGTGAGCGTTGGCGGCTGGGTTAGGAGGGCCGTGCCGTGCTTCCCCTCCGTCCGGGAGCCGGTTTAGAGTGAGGGGGAGCAGCCTGAAGTTGGCGGCTGTGGCAGGAGGGCCACGCCGCGCTTCCCTTCCGTCCGGGAGCCGGTGCAGGGCGGCGCACGTGATGATGGGGGGGGATAGAGGGGGAGAGAGAGAGAGTGTGTGTGTGTGTGTCCCCTTTGGTCCGGCACTCCGCCTCAGGCCAATGAGAGGTGTGCGGGGGCGGGCAGGCCAAGGGACAATGTGATTGTCCCTAGGGACAGGGAGACACAGGACAGACAGGCATACAACGGTTTGAGAAATATATATATAGATATATATATCTATATTTATATATAGTTGTCCAAAAAAAAAAAAATATATATATATATATATTTTTTTTTTTAATATATATATATATATATTTTTTTTTTATATCTGTGTGTTTGGAAATATGTATTGGCTCAACTATCGTGGCTTACATCATTATGAGTCAACATACACCACTTGACCTGCATGAAGGGATTCTATGAAATGATCTTCCAAATAACACACACTGCAACCTTATAGTTTACAAAGCATTCAACATCTTTCCCCTATAGTTGAAAGCTGAATGTATGTTCGAATCTTTTTACAAACAATGGGTTACATGCCTAACCACTAAGCACACCTGCAGTCATTCTTTGTCACAGTAATGTTTAGCATCACCATGTTGTTCGTTATACTGTGTCTGTGCACACAAATGCATTATTCATTTTTCATGTATGTGTCGATCCATATATACATATAATATATATATATATATATTTGTGATAATCTATGTTACACCTATAAACAGGCCGTTACTGCGTAATAAAGTCTTGCATGGAATATTGTCAATCGAAAGGCGAACATGAATAATTTTCACAAACAAATTCCATGATGTATTATGAAAGCTTTTTTTCTCTTCATGTAGTATAATGTGAGCATAAATAAGAACATGTACCATATGGTATTTAATTGT
Organism: Ascaphus truei; assembly: GCF_040206685.1. NCBI lineage: Eukaryota > Metazoa > Chordata > Amphibia > Anura > Ascaphidae > Ascaphus > Ascaphus truei. The sequence goes on from NC_134485.1 coordinate 91,128,029, forward strand.
GTTCATATGTAGCTCACTTCTTATTTGTATTTCGCTCATGTACCGGTGTGTGAAACCAGCTGCAATTAATATGTAATCACAGCATAGAGGTGAACAGAGGGGGTGGTGTCGGGCAGAGAGCCAGACCACAGGGTCATGGTAGGGTCAAGTCTTGTGGGAGGGCTTACAGGTGGGTCATGGTGGTGTCAAGTGCTGGGGGAGGCACTACATTTGTTACAAGCTGACAAGGTCAACACAAGTTCATCACATTCATTAGAAATGGAAATTATCTTACTACTTTCAAGCACCAGTCCACGATATATTACAACGTACGTTAGTCATTCGTTCAGTTATATATTATTGTAACGTTATAGATACACCACCTTCTCACATCAGTACCAACTGTGAGCGACACACTGCATGTGTTGCTGAGTGTCAGCCACATTGAGCGCTACACCTGCTTCTTTTAAATGTTCAGACAGATCACTAAAAACATTCATACACATTTCCACAATTAGGTACTGAATTAAAAGCAGTCAACTTTGCTTTCATGGTAGTGATGTACATAATTGTAGCTACAGTGGCGACCAACTTTATTCGAACTCGGCTAGCTCCGCGAATTTCGGAATATCCGGTGATGTGCGGTTTTGTATCGTTTTCGCCCTGGATGTATTGCGTTATTTTCGCGGCTGTGATTTAAACATTTTATTCCCGCTGTCTGCAATACTGCAATGCCGTGTAAAAACGCATGGGGGCGTTTGTGAGCTGTTGTCTTTGAAGTCTAATACCTTCGCGGTTCAACACAGTCTGTGCGTGCGCGCGCAGTAATAGTAAAATTGCAAATTTAATTTATTTTACACTACAGTACTGTACATGCTCGGACCCTGTTGGGGTGATGTGAGGGGGTTCCTAACATCTGGGGACACAATAAATTTTATTTCTAGGTGCCCTAGAACAGAATTTCCCACACCAATTGGCCGTGAACTTGACCGAGGCCCTAAGTAGTTCCCACGCCAATTGCGCGCATATAATATAAAATAACCCGTTCTGTGGGTCTGAGCGGGTTGAAATTTGCCTGGCCCTCATGCGGAAGGACCCTTGCCACAGTGGCAAAATATCAGCCTTGCACGACCCCCGGAACCGGAGATACCAAAAGACAGTTTAAAAGCACATTACCAAAGTGGCTTTTTTTCTGCCAAGCAAGTCAATGGCAGAAACCTGAACTTTAACATTACCCTGACTCCGTTCTGTTGCCACGAGAGGGTCGCAATTTGCCATGCAATCCTGCCGCAACTAGGACTACATGGTGACCGAATCTGAGCCCTCTAGGTTGAACAGAACAGGAGTTATAGGTTCCAGGTTTCTGCTCATTCTGACTTAGCCGGTTCAAAGCTTTCTCCGCCATTACGCTCAATGTTAGGACCTTCCTCGCCGGCGTGACCCTTTCTCGCCACCAGTACTGCTCGGAACCTGTTGGGGTCAAGTGAGAGGGTTCCTAACATCTAGGGGCAAAATGAATTTTATCTCTAGGTGCCCTAGAACAGAAGTTCCCATGCCAATTGACCTAGTTCTTACGCCAATTGCGCGCTCATTGCTCTTTTTTTACAATGTTGCCGAGCTTGCAGTACTATCAAAGGAGCAAATGGAAACAATGTACAGTACAGTAAGACAAATCAACATGTTCTTTTATTGGTGCAGTAAGTTCAAAAACATTTATTTACAAATACAATGTTGAAGCATTTTAAGTAACAGTAGGGCAAAACATGTACAGTACAATACAGTTCAGCACAACAGTATGGTCTCACTCAAAGTCCTCCACACTGTCCGTCCATGGCCAATTCCTTGCATGGCGCAAAACGCCATTAATGCAGTCTCTAACGCCTTTCATTACAGGATCTGTAACTGTATAAAAGCGCCGCATTTCTTCCACAATGTTTTTCCTTAAATTGACAGAAAGGGCCTTTTTTGCGCGATTCCCATCGTAGTTCACTTTGAAGGCCCAGTCACAGTACAACGAGTAGGGAACATGGTGCTTAAAAATGATCAACGCATACTTGTGGGGTACACCAGCACTCCTCACCCTATAATTCTCCCTGAGCGCCGGTGGCAGATCGCACAGGGTGATGTCTGGCACCATTTCGATGCGAGCGGGTGTAGGTCTTTTGGGAACGGGTGTGCTTGAGGCGACGGGCGATGGTAGGTTGTCTGGGAGGAAGCTTTCCTCCGGTCGTGGTCACCGTGTTGTCTCCTGGCGTGGTCTTGACGGGGTTGTCATGTCCTCCTCAACGGCATACATGTACACTACATCTTCTGGTGGAGGGGGTGCGCTTGCTGATGGAAGGGGGTCGAAGGGGGTCACATCCATGTCACCCCCCTGCTCCGGGGGCGGGGAAACAGGGGCATTATTACCGTATATCTTCTTCACATAATGAGGCTGACGTCTAAGAAAACCCTTAAACTTTGGGGTCAGCAGAAGGTTTTCTTTATTGGCCTTAGCCTGTCGCTTTGCCCTTGGTGTGGAAACGGCAACCGCCTTTCGCTTTTTCAGCATGACAGGCACGGCAGAGGTGAGTGGGTTCTTGCATCCATAGAACCGGGGATGCTCCATGGAAGCAGGTGGCACAATGCAGTACAGTATCTGGACAAGGGCAAGTTCAGATAAAGATCATGGAGTGGTGGGCTATGCAAAGTGTGTGACCTTTTATGCAAGGCGACCAGGTACAGGTGTTGAAAGTGGGCGTGTGAGTCATTACCGTATAAATACACCATCCATTTTGTGTATTGACTGCACATAGAATACACATCGACTAAACATCGAATATACATTCTTGTGTTTGTATTTCTTTCTACTCGCAGCAATGCCTGTTAAAAAGATTTCAAAGGATCTCAGCATGAGAATTAAGGACATGTACACGAGCGGACACCAAATTGCTGCTATCCAATGCTGGTTAGCTACTTCTGGCCTCGTTGTACCATTAAGCACCGTGGGCTATCATGCATACGGAAAAAACAGAGACCGGAAAAAGGCACCAAGGGTAACTAACGCGTAAGTATATTTATAAAACTTAACAAACAAAAAAATATAGAAAACTGTACAGTACATCTACAGTACAGTTCTGTATCTACTGTAATACTGTTGTTATTTCTGTTGATTTAAATTACAACATAGTTTGTCTATTTATATTTATAGTACAGCAGAATACATTTTTTGTATATTTCGTACAACGGTATATATAGGATGTATATTTATATTTATATTACAACAGTATATTTATAGTGTATATTTATATTTATAGTACAACAGTATATATATTTTGTCTATTTATATTTATAGTACAGCAGTATACATTTTTTGTATATTTCAATTTATCTTACGACGGTATATACACCAGTAGGATGTATATTTATATTACAACAGTATATTTATTGTGTATATTGATATTTATAGTACAGCCGTCTATATTTTTTGTATATTTCAATTTATTTAATATTAAAACATTATATTTACAGTATATACATTTTATATTGCTGCATATAAATAAAACAATATATTTTCTTTACATTGTAGGGAGACAACTCTTCTGGTGGACAAAATAAGTGAGGAGAATGATGAGAGGAGTGCATTAAGGGTTAAAACACTCTGCAGGAAAAGCACAATCTGACTGTATCCGAGAGCAGCATAAAGAAGATGAGACGCAGCATTGGATGGAAATATGGACGTGTGAGGTTAGTATTGGACAGTACAGGAGGTAAAAGTGTTGTTTAGCAAACTGTACTGCACTGTGCCGCTAAAATTTTTTATTCCTTGTCATTACAGAGCCCATTGTCATCGCGCGTAATGGGCAAGCATCAGGAAAGTAGTACTGTGCTGTAGTATTGTAAGTACAGTATGATACAGGTAAGTATGGCACAGAATTTTTCTTTCCAGATAGTAAGAGTATACACTACAGTAGTTAGTTTATTCTTTACAGAGAGAGCAGCACCAGCCATCAGGTTCAAGTACAGTAGATAGAATTTAACCGTAGTCAGAGTATACAGTAGTTACAGTATACAGTAGACTAGTTTGACAGTACTACAGTAACTGCGTACTAACTGCTCCATTTTTTTCTTTCCAGAGAGAAAGCTGCACCAACCACCTACAGTAGTTCTGCCATAATATAGTACAGTACGCACATACAGTACAGTAACTGCACTAATTTTTTGTTTGCTTGTCATTTCAGGAAAAAGGGTGGCCGGGGGGGGGGGGTGTTGCGTCCAGTCTAATCTTCTTGTACTGTACAGTCAAATGTACAGTATATAAACAGCAGTAATGATGTACACAAAACCTCTCCTCTCTCAATGAACTATTGTACTGCAGACAGAATGAGGAAAAGATAAAGACGGAAAAAAAATATTACTACAGTATATAGTATACTATATATTATACAGTACATTAGTATACTATATATTATACAGTACATTACAGTACTGTATATAGTATTAAATAATATTCTTATAAATGTGCATTACTCATGTTTCCCATGTTTTACAAATGTTTTACAAATGGTTATCCAATTTCAATCTGCCAAAAGAACTTAATAAAGACTGCATTACTGTATGTATTATTCCTGATTATTATTTTTATATTTGTATTTTTTGGTTCCTGATAAAATAAAATAAATATTTATTCACTTTCCTGCGAATCATAATCATTGACAACCACACCTACAGTGCAATATCAGTGTACTCTCAATTCTCACTGTGCTGTGCACATCAGATTTACATTTCCAATTCGAGAAGGGATTTTCCAAAGCGTTACCATTAACAAAACAGGCCTCTAAGGGTTGGGGGAGGGGGATGGTGTGATTAGACGCAGGCGTACTTAGTCTTTGTCACTCGGCTATGGGCGGATTAAGAACACAATGGCAATATGCAGAAGATCAAGGACCCAGTGGAGAGAGGGGGATGGTAGGCTAGGGTGACTCAGCCGATTGACGCTTGGCTAGGGAGGGATTAAAAACTCTGGAGGTGTGTGGCTGAAATAGTTAACAGCACTGTCATTTCAAAAGGCAGTTATTCATAATAATTTGATGAATAAACCCCCAAATACAGTGTACAACCCCCAAATACAGTACATAAAAAGCAAGTCACTTTAACTCCCTGTGCCCCATGCACAGGCTGCAGTATGTATTATTGTGTGTTGATGGTTAGAATTGCTGTGCACTTTAAATGTTTCAACATTGTACAGTATTTGTAAATAAATGTTTTTGTACTGACTCCACCAATAAAAGAACATGTTGAATTGCTGCACTGTTTTTTTTACTGCCTGACCGCAAAGCCGCAAGCTCGGCAACATTGTAAAAAAAGAGCAATGAGCGCGCAATTGGCGTGGGAACTAGGTCATTTGGCGTGGGAACTTCTATTCTAGGGCACCTAGAGATAAAATTTATTTTGCCCCTAGATGTTAGGAACCCCCTCACTTCACCCCAACAGGGTCCGAGCAGTACTGGTGGCGAGAAAGGATCACGCCGGCGAGGAGGGTCCTACCATTGAGCGTAATGGCGGAGAAAGCTTTGAACCGGCTAAGTCAGAATGAGCAGAAACCTGGAACCCATAACTCCGGTTCTGTTCAACCTAGAGGGCTCAGATTGGGTCACCATGTAGTCCTAGTTGCGGCAGGATTGCATGGCAAATTGAGACCCTCTCGTGGCAACAGAACGGAGTCAGGGTGATGTTAAAGTTCAGGTTTCTGCCATTGACTTGCATGGCAGAAAAAAAGCCACTTTGGTAATGTGCTTTTAAACTGTCTTTTGGTACCTCCGTTTCCGGGGGTCTTGCAAGGCTGATATTTTGCCACTGTGGCAAGGGTCCTTCCGCATGAGGGCCAGGCGAATTTCAACCCGCTCAGACCCACAGAACGGGTTATTTTATATTATATTCGTGCAATTGGCGTGGGAACTACTTAGTGCCTCGGTCAAGTTCACGGCCAATTGGCGTGGGAACTTCTGTTCTAGGGCACCTAGAGATAAAATTATTTTTGCCCATTGATTTTAGGCACTGTATACCATTGTACAGTCTACTGTAGAAGACACATAATGAAACGATACTGAACATGTAGAATAAATGCATAGATTTATTTATTTGGGTTTATTACACAGTATACTGTACGGCCGGAAAACATCAGCATACAGTACAATATTATCCATCGAAATCCCCCCATTAGTCGTTTTCTTTTCTGAGGAAAAACAAAAAGAAAAGTTTTAATGTACAGTTATGGTCAGCCCCCTAAAGAATTACCCAGCCAGTCCCACCAAAATAATACGGCAACTCAACATAGAATTTCCCATTCAGCTGGCGCCGGCGCCGGTCCACTGCCGGTCCAGCTTTCTTGATCATCCACGTCGATAGTTTGCAGCGGGACTAGTCCACCTGTAGTCAGCAGGTGAGGCTGGAAATCGCTTAGGTACATGCAAGCTTCATCAAAACTGCACGCCAAATCCGACTCAGGCTCAGGGTTGTCACTGACAGTGGGACCGTCATTGGAAGCCGGTGCTGGTGCTGGTGCATTGCTTAGCAGCGACTGTCGCTTCTTAGTTGGTTTTAACACGACCCTTCGCCTTTTGCCACCTCCATGATCATAGATACGGGAAAAATCCGGTGATACACACCAATACCCTCCAACAAATTGGGGCTCAATACGGTGAAAACAGGGATCACTACATAACCTTTTCCTTACTGCACGCTTCCACGTATGAGGAGTTGGCGAAAATTTGTAAAAGTCATAGTTTTCGATAAAATACTGATAAATTTGACCAACTGTTGCCATCTTATCATCTGTTGCATTAATCGAGGCCCATATCAAATACGCGTAACTTCTGTCAGGTTTTTGGAAAGCGGGCTGCACTTGAACACTCATGGTGGGTCTCTGGAGAATACTGTAACTGAAACTGGTCTTTGTCTTTCTTTAATACTGTATGTATGAAAAGCCTAAATTGATACATTTTTGCAATCTCTTCCTTAAGTCTCAAGGCCAAGGCCAAGTTACAATAGCACACTGTGGTACAGTATATTTTTTAAACGAAACACCTGCAAGCCGACACATTACTGATTCGGCGCATTACAATTCATGAATTTCTGCCATCTGGCGGACACGCGAAGCATTGCAGCCTATTTAAATCCGAACCATTATCAATAAACCCATCAACCGTGCGTCAGTCGGGCATGACCCCTGGCTGGGAACGCAAAAGGAGCGCGGCATGCTCCAGGTGAACAGCGTGGCATTCCAGGAACAAGCCAGGTAAAAGCCGGTGATTTGTTAGAATAAAAGCTGCCGCAGCAGTATATTAATACCCAACATATGCAGTGTATGTACAACAGACCAGTTAATTTTATAACGCATTCCTGCATGAACATTGTATGTATGTTGTATGGTGTTCAAAAGAAATGTGACGATTAGTTTCAGATGTACATTTATGTTAAGATGGATAATATACAGATTGCCCTAACAATAGAATTGTGATTTCCTTACGGGATGCTGATATTTAGCCATAAGTACTCCCACTACAGATACTTAATGTTAATAATGTACACATGAAAATGAAATTCTGATGTTATTCTTCTATATAGTTGGTCGGCAGCTCCTGTGTCACCTGTGGCACCTGACTCTGAACACGTCTCGTCACCTGTCTCATCAAGGTCATCATCAAGAATGGAAGGTGAGTGTATAAGGTGCAGGCCATATAATGTTTAAATTGGAAGCATTTCATTTGCCATGCAAAATAAATGCCTTTCACATGTAATGAACTTCTCATCAGTTATTGACACAGGAGATGTAGTGTTTCATGACACAACATGTATTGTGTCTGTTTTCAAGTATCAGCTAGGAGTTGTGATGTTACAACAAACTTTAATTCATTCTTCTTTCACACTGAGTCGAAACTTCATTGTTGCTTCAAGCATCATCTTTTAATTGGACACAAATAATTAATTATGGAAACATGTTATGTGTTCCACTATGAGAACTATCATTATATTGTAAAAAAAATGAAAGTTTCATGTCAGTTCATAATGTCTTTATTTATTTGTAGAACCAGATGTTGCCGCTCAAGGACAAATTCTCTCAAGTTACCATGAAGATGTTGACACTCTTGGATTAACACAGCATTCAAGTCCTCCTGCTCGTGACACCTACTCAGCTATTGCAGCTTCAGAAGAACGAATCTTGGGTGAAGAAAATCGTCACCATTCAGAAATGATGTCAATGCTTGAAAGGATGATGTCACTGCATGAAAGGATGCATGAAAGGTCAATATCAGAAATGGCACAAATTAAAAATGTCATCATCCAAGTTCCTAAAGAAATCCAAAATGTAAACAGGACATTACAAGCACTAGTTCTGAATGTAAGCCACGCAAATCAGTTTCGGAGTACAGCAAGAGAACAACAATTCCACTTTACCCCATCAGAGGATGGATCTTTACATGCTGCTACTTTTTCTCCAGAGTCATCAGTTCTTCATTCCCCTCTTCTGGATGATACCGGTACAGTAGGTGCAAGTTCTATGCAGGTCCCTGTCAACATCCAACCGCTTACATCTGTTCAAAATATGGAACCGATACCTACAAATGAGACACGCAAAAGAAAGTTAGGACAACAATTACTAATAACCAGCTTTTGGAAGAAGATTAAAACACAAAAAGTGCCCCTGAAGTGCCACAGGCCACACTTAGTGCCCCTGAAGTGCCTCAGCCCACACTTAGTGCCCCTGAACTGCCCCAGCCCACACTTAGTGCCCCTGAACTGCCCCAGCCCACACTTAGTGCCCCTGAAGTGCCACAGCCCACAAACAGTGTCCCAGAACTGCCACAGGCCAGTACAAGTGCTAAAGTTAAGGTGAGAGTACTTGGCACAGGGAAAAGGCGAACACAACAGCCAACAAGCAGGCCTGTGACTCGCTCTCAAAAAGATAAACAAAAATAAATAAGCACATTCACTAAATATTTTTGTGTATTGGTGTCCTTTACTGCAGACTCTTTCATGCATAGTGTATGTATGATCATGTACAGATGCTTGCAAACATTCAAGTATGTCCTTGTACACATGAATGTTTATAAATGCTCATTCACTGAATGAGTGAAGGCATATTTTATAACATATGAATATCTATTAATCATCAGTTGATTAATGTTAATACATTATGACACACTTTGCATGTATATGGAAGATTACATTCACTTAGCTCTTGTTCAGTATGAGATGTTACAGGTGTATTATTGAAATTTAGATTGTCATTTCATGCTAATATTATGTACATACAAATTAATGTAATTACCCATATAACAGCCTACATTTTAATGTAATGTTTTCTTGTGTCTTCACTCTGTAAGACATTACTTACCTTACTCTTCATTCATAGTTCATCATGTTGGCATGTGATCATGTATGATTTGTGGTTAAAATAACAGATCTGTAAGTGTGTATGAATATATCTGTAGTCTATCTCTGTATCTCTATCTATATATGTATACAGACACACACATTGTCTATCTTTGTGTGTGTGTGTATATATTTACTGATATATATATATATATATATATATATATATATATATATATATATATATATATATATATATTTCTGTCAGTGTTGTCTGCAAACAGCCCTTGTGTTAATGATATACAAATGTTAGGACACTTGCTACAATTATTGTATCAGTATGAGTGAGCCCCTTATTCAGTCAGCTGTATTGAACTTAGATTATGATTACAACAAGGCCTGCTTACACCCATCAATGCCTTTAGTTTTGCACTCTATATATAATATATAGCATCAGAATTAACATTACAGGCCTTAATGGCTGCAAAGAGGCCTTGTTTGCTGTTAAATACTACTTCTACACAGCTGACTCAATTAGGCCCTCAAGCATACTGAACCAGTAATGTTATACACTTTAATGAACTTTGAATATAATTACAACAAGGCCTGTTTCCACACATCAAGGCCTTGAATTTAGCAGTAATAATATTATATATATATATATATATATATATATATATATAGAGAGAGAGAGAGAGAGAGAGAGAGAGAGAGAGAGAGAGAGAGAGAGAAAGAGAGAGCAAAAGAGAGAGAAAAAGAGAGAGAGAGAGAGAAAGAGAGAGGTGTATGTAGAAATCTGTTCATCATAGCACAGTTGATGATTACACACACATTGTTATTGTAATTAAGAGTAAACTTGATTTTCTCATTTTGATTGCCTAAGCAGCAAGTAAAGTTTTGATTCCTGTGAAAAGAGGGTATCTTAGACAAAGAATCTCAGCCAATTATTGTAACAAATTTCTTGTGGGAGAAAAACTATGTGTATAAATGTTTATTTGTATTATAACCTTGGAAAATACCGCAAAGATAACATGTAACTATTCACACATTCAGCAGACATCCTTATGCTTTCAACTTAGACACTGTACACTTGAAGAGAGAAGAAATGGCAGGACCTTCCACATTGCACAGCCATCCACGTAAATCATACAAATTTTTGATTTATGAAGCAATCGAGTCAACGCCACTGAAAAAGGCTACCGTGGGGGAGATCTATGACTTGATCCAAAACAAATATCCATACTACCAAGAAACAGCCAATCAAAGAAATTTTAAAACTTCTGTACGTTTCACTTTATCCGCAAATGAATGTTTTGAGCGTGTCCCTCATCGTCAAGCTCAACGATACGGCTGCTGGCAGGTTGCTGCATCATTTAAACTTACCATGGAACATGGAACATATATTCTGTTAAATAGCATATTTTTGCCTAATGCCAGTTACATAGAAGCCTCAAAGACTGTCGCGTCTGCTGATATACCTGCACCGTCCATTCCTCTCGACGAGATGCAAGATGGACATAACTACTTTGATATGTTTCAAAACTTATATGGCCAATACGAATGTGGAGGTGAAAACAACCAACAACTGTACGTACCTCCGGATGTCTTGTTTCAAGAAGCCACTGCAGATCCATATGACGGCCTCACGGAGATGTGTCTGAATCAGGATTCAACGGTTGACTCAACCATGGAATGATACTGTTGTGCCTTCCTGGAGCGATTTGTTGCAGCCAAATCAGTTTTGATTTCTACAATAATGGTAAATACACATTCCATTATGCCTTGACTCAAATTATATATGTCACAAATATTATAACATAATCTGCATAATATAGACAATTTGTTAGCCAAATGAGTGGATACAGCGTAACATTGCAGACAGCCTTACATGGAGCGTTCACAAATAGATTATTTCCTATAACTATAGACTACATGACGAACCAGGAGTACACATTGGTGACGGAGTCCTAAATCATTCATTATTATCGATTTTAAACCATCTTTTCTAAATGTTACACTAACTGTAACACACACACACCTCATTGTTTAGCATTCAACATATAAAAACAATGTGTCGCCCACATGTGACGTGGGAACGTGATCATGTCCCAAGGTGTCCTTAAAAAGGTTACCGATGCAAGCCCCCCCCCAACCGACGTGCGCGCGTGAAACAGTATTGGCTGTGCCCTTAGCTTATTGTTACGGTCAGTGCAGTGTGTCATGCGCGCGTGGGGGGGTGGTGCGTGCAAAATGCTGGAGGCCAATGTTCATTCAGTGGGAGGGGTATTTGCGTGCATTTCATGTTGCCTTCACATGACGTCACACGTATTTTGTTCGCTCATTGGCTGATCGTACGTTTTGGCCGTGGGCACACGTCCGTTTAGAAAGTTTAGATATGTATGTGTGTAGAAGTGAATTTGTTTCGCTTCCATATCATAACTTTCAGCCATGATATGCGTACTGCTAGCAGCACCATAGAGGGACATGTATTGAACGCACAGCGTACACATCGTTTTGCGCATGCGCTAAGAGTTAGTCCACACATTCGTGACGTGCGAGCGCAACAGACGTTGTGCGCGCACATTATTATGTATGCAGGCACCGGAACAAACATATCAGTAGTAATGCGAACACCGGCATTAGAAACATGAGATAGTTCTATGTCTTTACTTTGATCCTCAGAACATCCAGGGGGAGCATATATTGGGTTGAGAAAACAAAACAAGATACACAGATATAAGTGCAAACGTAATACAATCAGTGGATAAATGTGGCAGTGTCTTGGCTCATATAGCTGTTCTACTCACAGGACTAAAGGGTATATATAAGCAGTTGGCAAATAGGGTTGCCACCCTTGAAGGTAATTAGGCACCGGACCCCCTATCGATACTCCGTCAGCATATACCGCATGTGTAAAGAGAGAGAAAACTACATAGTGCGATCAATATGTAAACTTTATAAAAAATGAATGGGTAAAAAAATGCGCACTTACAATGTGCTAATAGAATAAAAGCATTTGTCACAAATTGTGAGTAGGAGATGTCCCGAGCAGCTCACCGCCTCCCTGGGTCATCAGGCTGGATGCCACGGCACTGTATCCACGATCGGAGCCTCCCTCTGTGCGCTCGTCTGGTCCTCTGACGTCACGGCTGCAGGCTTGGTTCAGCTACGGGTCGCCTCCAAGACCAAAATAGGTCTGCTGGTTTACTCAACGCGTTTCGCCCAGCTACCAGGAACTGTTCTCGGCTTCGTCAGGAGTATACCCCAGGGAGGCGGTGAGCTGCTCGGGACATCTCCTACTCACAATTTGTGACAAATGCTTTTATTCTATTAGCACATTGTAAGTGCGCATTTTTTTACCCATTCATTTTTTATAAAGTTTACATATTGATCGCACTATGTAGTTTTCTCTCTCTTTACACATGCGGTATATGTTGACGGAGTATCGATAGGGGGTCCGGTGCCTAATTACCTTTAAGGGTGGCAACCCTATTTGCCAACTGCTTATATATACCCTTTAGTCCTGTGAGTAGAACAGCTATATGAGCCAAGACACTGCCACATTTATCCACTGATTGTATTACGTCTGCACTTATATCTGTGTATCTTGTTTTGTTTTCTCAACCCAATATATGCTCCCCCTGGATGTTCTGAGATACTTCTAAACTTTGGAACCCGTGAAACAGGTCCCACCAGTGAGGTTTGAGCTGGGGATTTTGGTCATCACATTTATTTAATTTCATCATTTTTAATATTAATATTATTTATTCACTCTCTATTTAGCTGTTCGCTCCTTTTTGTTCACCTGTTCACAAATTTACTTTGATCCTTGCAGTTTAAACATATACGTTACTTATACGTGAATATCCACAATCATATAGAGATGTGTTAAGCGTTGTCATGCTGATCTTTGAACATCATGTGTTTGCTGTATTTCACAGATGTCGAGGATGAATACATGGGACCAATGTATGATTTCAGATGGGCCAATCGTTATATTAGCTGATTGTGAAGACTAGCGAACAACAATTATAATAAATATGTAACAATGCTTGCAATGATTGTTGCGCATATTAACAATCACTACATAATGTTATCCTAATGTGCAAATATTTACTATGCACTTAATTATCATAATGATGTTGCTAAGCACTGAAGTTAGAACTTATATTGATATTTTTTTATTTTCTACTAACATTATATGTATTGCCATGTGATATATGCAACCAACATTATCACTCAGCAAACACATTAATCTACTATATATTATAATCTCACGTGTGACTTGTCAAAGAATGTAAATGCTACATAACAACTCATAGACATTGTATCTGAACGTACACAATAACAATAGGGAGGTGATAGAAACTATTTAGTCATGTGAATATTATATTATCACCTAGGTTGTAGTGCTAACCTAACATGCATGAGATAATGAATGTTACGTACACATCATTAAACCATGAACATTTGTATGTAACCATATTGCACTAGTTATTGGTTATCAACATAGTAGGTTTATTGTTTATGCATATCCAAAAATAGCATGTCAGAAAAGATAGATTTTGTACACATTATTCCCTCACGTACACACAAAACTTTTTAGTGGTAAGAAGTATAATACAACCTGTTGATGAATGACATACTGGAGCCACATGCATTTGTCCACACAGTAGAGAACAGAAAGGTGGGAGAACCATATTCATCTGTTTCCTAAGTGAATGGTTTTTAGACACATGTATTTATCATTACAATGAATTAATACATCTATGTAGTACAATGAACATATAGGTAGTTGCTTACATGAAAAATATGTGTTAATCACATTACGACGTGTCTCCACACCACAGGCTGTTTGCTCAGTGTCAGCTGCTAAATGTACGGGATGCTCGTCCTCCAAGGCCTGACCTATGTCGGTTTCTAAATTATGGTGGAGTGCCCGATTGTGCAAAATGCAACAAGCAATTACAATATCTGACACTTTAGCAGGCTTATATTGAAGTGCCCCACCAGTTCGATCTAAACACCGGAATCTTGTTTTAAGCAGGCCAAATGTCCTCTCGATGACAGATCTTGTAGATATATGTGCAACATTATACCTCTCCTCTGCTTCAGATTGAGGGTTTGGCACCGGGGTCAACAGCCACGGCCTAATTCCGTATCCTGAGTCACCGATAATCCATCGTGCACAAATATGAAACAATCGGTGTAAACATTATTACATACAACATTTCATATAAAAACAAGAGTTATTTGTGAACACATCATAATATGTACTCACCCACCAGCCTTCCAGGTCCAAAATAGCCTTGTTCAAAAGCGTGGAAGACTGATGAGTTTCTAAGGATAGAGGAATCGTGGCTGGAACCAGGGAATTTGGCTACCACATGCATAATCTTCATCGTGGCATCGCATACCACCTGTACATTCAGGGAATGGTAGTGCTTACGATTGCGGTAAGCATGCTCACTCTGACTAGGCAGGATCAAGGCAACATGTGTGCAATCTATTGCACCCATCACACATGGTATCCCGGCTATGGTATAAAAGCCATTCCTGACTTCCAGCCACTCTGTGTGCTCTGTAGGAAAATGAATATAATTCCTAGCACGTCTATTCAGTGCACATAGAAACTGGGTAAAGGCCCGCGAGAATGTAGATTGCGAGACCCCGCCCACTATGCCCACAGTTGTCTGGAATTACGTGGAAGCAAGATAATGTAATGAGCACAGAATTTTAACAAGCCCAGGGACTGCACGACCTCTGGCTGTCACAAAATCTAAATCTACCTGTATTTCTTCATAAAGAGATAAGACTGCTGCTGAACTCAAACGATACTGACTTATGATCTCCTCCTCACTCATCCCATCTAACATGGTTCTCTACCTGTACAAACGTGGACGAGGCACAACTTCTCTCCTCTCTCTTCTCCTCTCATCTCCTCTCCCCTCCGCGTGCCTGTCCCTGTTCCTGTCCCTATCCCTTCCTTGCCCTGTAACATCCTGTCCCTCAGCTAGCCTCTCCTCCAATAGAATCCTCCTCCGTCTCATGAACAATCATATCATCTTCAGGTCTGTAGCTGTCAATGCGCAGGTAATTGCCCTCCATTAAATACCTTTGTGATGATGTCACGTGAGTTGATGAAGTACAAGGTGTTAAATAAACATATCCAAGTTGTGAACTCCAAACGGGTATACATTACGAATTATACGGATTATTTATGTGTGTTCACCAGGCAATCATGATATTTGACTATGATGTTACGTAAAGCTTTGAACAACAATTTATTCGCAAGTATTAATGGAATGTGTAATGCATGTACCACTTATGAACGCAATACTCAGTCATCTCATTAGCATACAACCATGACATTGACGTTGAAAAACTACGTTGCAACATGTCTAATTTATCATGTTATTGTCACATGTTCACATGAACTAATTATAATGTGCCTATGCATAATTTCATGCCATCAGGATACTTGCTATTGATTATGTTTGAATCGTCTCAAAATGAGTAACTATTATAGATCTGTGTATAAGTTAGCATAAACTGATTATAATGCATCGTGTACAATGTAAACATGCAATGTTATTGAGTGTCCAATTGAGGACGTCATAAAAAGAGGGAGGTCACAAACTACATGAAAACATGAAAAAAAACAGCTACATTGACATTTGATCATGCGTTACACATTCAAAGCATTCTATAATGTATACCAACATTACTATACGCTGGATCTGTTAGATGTGTGAAATGTGTTACATCATATACTGCTGCGGCCAAGTTTATTCGAGCATTTGCCCGTTCTTGGCCGCAGCAGTAGCCTGGCGCGCGCCCGAGAGTGACGGGCGCGCGCTGAAGCAGCGGAAGAGCGTCCTCCGATCGGGGTGCTCTCCCTACCGCTGCCGGGTCCGCCGGGTCCCCCGGAACCCCCTGCCGCCGTCCCGCGATCGCGGGACACCAGGGCTCCCTCGGGGAGCCCTGGACGCGCGTGCAGGGGGCGCACGCTCCCGAAGAAGCGTGACCGCGCGTCTATGACGCGCGGCACGCCGAGGGGCGGCCACTAGCAAGCCGGGAAATCTCCCGGCTTGCGGATCTGGCCGCAGTGCGATAAACTGTGTCGCCACTGTAATAAATTGAAGCACACTTAAGTAACATGTTTCATATGATGTGACCTCTTCCTTTAAGAGTTTACTATAAGAGTTTCCCTTGACACATCATAACATTAAGACTAATGTGACACGCAAAACATGATAACATAGACAAGTACAATGTTCTGCCAATAATAAACGTAAGCGGTGACACGATGAAGTGAATCACATCGACACTGTAATGCCAAGCACATTTTAATTAGGAGCAATAGAACATAAACACTCCTATAAAGTTATAAGTCCCCGCTCCATTGACTCCATTGATGTAGAGATTAGCTATTTTTTCTAAGTGCCGTCCTGGCAACCTTGCCGATCCTTCTCCCCTCCAACTTGCCAACTTTAGTTGGCGGGACAAATTGCCGTATAAATCTCAAGTTTAGAGTGCCGATCAGCACTGATAAGCTGATCGGGGCTACTAGAATACAGCCGATTTGAAAAAGTGGCGAAAAGTGCCAATAATTGGGTTATCGGCAGCCGCCTGCCGATAAATTTTTATCGGGAAGACAAAATGCCGATTTTGGCCACTTATCGCCGCTTACTGAATAGCAAATGCAAATTTGGCGGGAAAATGCCGATAAAATTAATGCATGAGGCCCTAAGTTCTTTAATATTTGTGGACACCTCCTCCAGTGATATCGGAGCACCCAATTTTAGTTGCGGCATCTCTTCAACCTTTGGGATATGGCTATTAGTAAAAAAAATGTATTTATAAGGTCTAATTTTGTAGTATTCAGATCTTCATTGGTGATTAGAGTGCACAGCTAGGAGTAGTATTGTGCAAATATTTTGTTTTCTAGTACATGAGTTATAGACCAATTGATCTTTTTAGATTCTAATAGAAGTTAATGAATTTATACTAAGTTTATTTGCCAGAACTTTATCTGCCTTATTAACTTTGGTGTAGAATTTTAGTTTTGTTTATTTTAGTGATTTTTCCACTTTTTCCAAAAGGAGATAGTTTTAGTCGTCAGTCATTCAAAGTAAATTTTATTGGAGAGTGATCTGACCAGGTGATTAGGCCAATTTTGGCATTAAGAGAACAATAATGTAATATCTATAAAAATATAGGTGTATGGGGTACTTTATGTATGTTTTAGGTCCTCCATAATATTTTTGATCTGCAGATAGTTGCGGCATGATTGATTTTTTTCTGTCTTCTTGTTTTTCATGCAGTGACTCAATGGATGTCTCTATGGACTCCACTCTCTGTTCTAGTTATGTTTGAGCCACATTTAGTGCTTTCTATTGAGGTGATATCTTGTCTAAGTATATGCATCTCTTTACTTGTCACAAGCATTAATTCCTCCATCTCTGAGTCTGAGGATTTCTCTGCATTTAGAACTATGGAGGCAGGTTGTGTCGGACTATGCAGGCCTCTTGTGTTTTTTTTTCCTTTGCAAGCAAAGAATTGTGAAACTTGTTTGGTCTAAAGTTCCTGTTATATTTTATTTCCTTTAAGCAGGTTATGTGCAGGGGATTAACCTGACCTGAGCCAAACTGCAGTTCCACTAAAGCAGAGCTCCTATCTTAAGCATCCATCACAGTTAACCGTGCACATGCACCCTCCATAAGAACCTTTTTAAACTATGAAGTTCACTACAGTGTTTCATTCCCAATGGTTCCTTTAAAATTAAAAAAAAAACAAAAAACAATTGTTCTTATTGTATGTGAAATGCATACTGTACAGTCAGTGCATTTCAGAGAGATGTGTACACACTTGTCATGCGTAATGCGCTGCACATACTGTAAATGTTACACTTTAGAACGCATGTTTTAAACGCATGTTGGCTGGTTAAACAGTTTTTACTTCTTATTCTGTATACACCAAAACACCCTTCAACCCAGCCCCCCACCATTCATCATACATCATGCATTTTCTAAAATAAACATCTGTTCTTTTGCAATGTGGATATTGTGCGCCGACCTGAACTATTATGGCCTCCTTGAAGTAGTCTTTATCCATGATAGCTGGCGATACAAACAAAATTGTACACAATTGAATGGCAAACACAAACACAAAAGTGTGGTTATATTCAAAGTTAACTATAGTTCCTGGGCCCAGGCTAGAGATAGTCCACCACACATGAACATTTAGTGGATGCTTAGGTCTGGATTTTTTCCAGGGTGACAGATGTGTCATCTGAAAATATGGTAGGACATCCTCAAACTGTTCTCCACTCTCAATTCAGGAATGTGTTTGGTCTACTCTTTTGTTTTGTTAACATCTTTTATCATGGGATGGGGTGCTATTTTAGATGCTCGTTGGAAGTACAGTGGTATAAATACACAGCTGCATAATTAAAGAATGTCAAAGACAAAATAAATGGACTATTACAGCATCTTAGGACTGTGGGCTAGAGTAATCAGTGACTGAAACAAAAAAAACATTAAATATTAAAGCAATTTTTTACAATTATTTGGGAGGGTTATACTCTGTAGTGAACAACTAGAGTTGTTTGAGTATGCAGTTTAGTATGTAATGTTGTTGCTTTCATTCAATGCTGTACTTATGCCATTGTTTTCATCCATGTTTTGCAGGTTCTCCACTTCAACAAACCTTCTTCGTGTAGCAACCAGTGACACAGAACATCAATATATTATCATTCAGGTAACAACTGACTTTTCTGTATTTCTTTGCGTTGTAGATTCTGCACACATGCAATAATTCAATGGAACGCATATGCATTTAATTCAGTAGGCCTTATAGAGCAGGCATGCGTAATGGTATGCCTTTAAAACAACACAGGCTTTAATTAATGCATCTATTTTTTCAATATTTCAAAGGTGGAACTGCAAAAGGGACAGATGGGGCATGTAGGTGGAAGATTACATTTTTTTTGTAGAAGTCTTTATTTATATAAGTCTATAAAGTAATAAATACAGCTGAACCCCGTTATAGCGCGGTCCTCGGGGTCCACCCTAGACCACCGTTTTAGTAACGGGATCGCAAAAAAATCAAAATGGCCGCTGCATCAGTGCTACCGCGTCCGCCGGAGGGAAAGCTGAGAACTCTCCCAGCATTCCCAGACCCGGTAGGGCAGCGGCAACTGCACAAATCTCTTACCTGGCATTTGGCAGCTCTGCTCCCAGTGTCTGTCAGTGTTCGGAATGCCCAGCATATCACTGCTGTGTTACGATGGCACTGCGCATGTGCATGGGATCGGCTTTTAAAGAAGAGACTGTGGCGTCCCTGCTTTGTTTACATGAGCCATGTGCAATGCTCTCCACATCCAGACACATGCGCTGTTCATGGCTATGACTAAACACTACACATACTGTATGGGCGGACAGTGTGTGTTAGACGGCCACGGCACGCGCACACACGGCCCTCAGCCCTCACCGAGTGCAGCGAGTGCACAGAGCGCCCACAGAACACTGTGTGAACACCGTGTTTGAGAAGGGGGTTACTGTGCGTAGGGAGGGGGGTTACTGTTTGAGCAGGGGGGATATTTTTAGCAGGAGGGTACTGTGAGCAGCGGGGGGATACTGTGAGAGAGGGGGGGGGGTACTGTAAGCAGGGGGGGTACTGTGTGAGCAGGGGTTTACTTTGATCAAGGAGGCAGGGGGGGATGTTTTGTCCCAATTTTGCCCAACCACCCCAAAAAAAAACAAAAAACGAATTTGCGTTATAACGGGTCACAGCTGTATTGCTATAAATATTCACTGATGTACACTATGGGGCCTATGCAGAAAGGTCCGATAAGTCAGTTATCAGCAGTTTATCGTCAAAAAAGCCTACTGCTATTCTGTAAGCTCCGGAATTTATTAGACATTTTCAGCAATATTTTTTTCCGAAAAACAAAACATTCACCAAACGCGCGCCGATAAGCCACTTATAGACATTGATCGGCAGTTTTTGTAACTCGCTCAATTCTAGTATCCACGATCAGCTTATCGATGGTAATCGCCGCTATAGAATTGAGATTTCTTCTCAGAATTGCCTCACCAGAAAAAGTTGGCAAGAAGGTGGTCAGAAGCTGCCGAGAAACAGCGAGACGGGACTTAGAAAAAAAATGAAACTGTCTGACATACAGTATGTTTTAAGCATGGGCGCATTTGAGCGGACTCATTGCTTTTTATTTGGAGGCCATGTTTTTTTAAACTAGTAGCTGTAATAAATGTCACAGTTTATATTTCTGATATTATTGTGTTACCGCTGAAGTTACAAAAGGGTTAATATATGGCTTGTTCATCTTTTGGTCAGATATCAGGTACATGAAGTTTAATGTTCATCTGTGGAGCAGGATAGTCATATATAAACGTTTTAAAGGTGCAGTTAAAACAATATCCTACATGTGTGTAAATATGAATTCATGTATGTGTTTAAAAAAAATCAAAATACCATAAAGCAAATTAATCAGGCCATGAATTATTTATATAAATGTAAAAGTATAATAATGTATAAAACATTATTTAAGTGACAGCCCCTTCCTCTTCTGATTGGCTCTGCCTTTTGATCCCCGACCTCTCTCTATCAGTGCACAAATTGTACAGATTAATGACCACTCATATTATATTTATGGTCTACATTTCCCCAAATGCATATCTAATACACAAAAATTTTAAATCATATTAAGCGATCAATTACTGAATAAAAAAGGTTATTTACATTTCAGGAACTAAAAGAACAAATGGGGTTGCCCCAAGCGCATCACTTCCCTTATATACAAGTAATGCATTACTGCAAAAGTATGGAAAGTTACAAAAAAAGACCTATTGGGAAAAGACGAGTTTGCTTTTTGGGGGAGATTCTAATATTACCAAATATTCCATCTCAGATTTATATGAATGGATTAGGGACAACGATTTGGGATTGTTTGGTTATTTCTGACTTCTGGAAAAAGGTCTTGCAGTACAGTATATACAAAAAGTCACTAGAGTAATAACAATAAACGAGCTCTTACCCTTACTGTTTGGAAATATAGAAAGATGGAAAGAGGTCAATGTAGGAAAAATGTCCCTCGGCTAGCAGCTATTGTCTTGCTTGCAGCAAGAAAAGCAGTGGTGGTAAAATGGATTAAGCCTGAGTGTCCTACGTACAATGGACACTGTAAAAGACTATCTGAATAAATTGATGCTGCTGGACAAGTTGTAAGCGGAGACAAATAAAGAACTTAAAACTGAGAAAATAAAATTCAAAATGGGAAAAGTTTATTGATACTATGTCACAACAAAATAGGGATTTAATTACACAGACATTCAAACACACTTCTTGGGGCCTCCTCAGACTAATTGCGGAAGGCGACAGATAACATCACCCTTGAGGATATATACAATAATACAGGCTAAATAGTGTGAGATGGCAATTGGATCCCCTCATACTGTACCAGGTTATGATTGGGAAGTGCATGATGATAGCTGTAACTTTAGTTTTAGAAAATGTTGATGTCTGTCTTTTTAATGCCTCTAGATCATAATCACCTATCGCCTGTCTGTCCCCTGTCGCCCTATAAATAAGGGGTTATTAGGTCATAAGTATCCTATTTATCATTAATTCTATTGGCTTTAGGTACTTGGTGATCAGCTTTTCATGAATTATTCTAGTGCCATTCATTATATTGTACAGTGGCACACATATGTATTTATTCATCAATCTCCACGGAGACATTGTGGGCAGGTCATTAGTGGCTCCACTCTTCTCTTCCCTTCCATACTTGTAGCATTCTTTTCTGCAGCTGATACTGTTAGCACTTCCTTTCCTCTGATCATTGCAGTAACGACTTGCTTCTACCATTCTATAGAGGTTTACTTAATGCCTCTATACTCCTAGAAAGGTTAGGGTTGATCAATATTAACCTCCATTCACTTTTGTACAGTACATTGTGTTACACGGAGGTTTTTTACAATGTGTAATTGTCCCTTTTATTTTATATTGGCTTAAGGACCTATCAAATTATTTTAAGTTATCCATGATACATTTTCCTGTCAGAGGGTCTCTCTCTCTCTCTCTCTTCTTCTCTCTCTCTCCTCTCTCTCGCTTCTCTCTCTCTCTTCTTCTCTTTCTCTTTCTCTCTTTCTCTTTCTTTCTCTCTCTTCTCTCTCCCTCTTAGTGCTGGCATATACTCAAACGTATTCTGTTCAATAATCACCTAATGTACATGAGGGTATGTTACATGCTTGAGTATACAAATCTTATTCTTCTATATTTGTTTTGTACATAATACAAAATAAACATGGTCTACTTGTGCAAACATTTGAGTGACTTTGGAGTGTTTAATCTAATCAGAGTGCTGGGCAATCTGTTTTTTTCAGTAATAAATTCAAACTTAAGGCACCAAAATTATGTTGAAGATTAACAGGGAGATATCTCCACTAGGATTCTGCTTTTAAATGGTTACATTTTCATGTGGTTGGTGAGTACATGTTAATAGGGGCCTTTTTCTCTTTGCCCACTCCCCTCTCTATAAAGGTAGTACTTAGAGTACTTGGAACTGTTTATCCCATTTTCCCTAGTGCACCCACCACATATTACGCACGGATCCTGAGCGGGTTTCCACCTTTCACGTGTACTGTACATTGTCTGTCTTTTTATTATTATTTGTGTTATTGTGTATAACTCTGGTATTAACAGTATGATATGCAATACAAAAAAAAAACAATTCTGTAAAAGTATGTTTATTCTCTGTATTTCAATTGCATTCTTTCTATTGTAATGTTGCAATGTTGTTTAATATAATATGTTTTGAAAACCTAATAAAAAAACTATTTAAATTTTTTTTTAATAAACAGTTGCAATAATATTTTTTAGACATTTAAAAGAATTGCACACAAGACAAACTTCTTTTCTACCGTTTGTTAGTCTCAGCAAGATTCCTTGCTATCTGGGAGACTAAGAAGAACATTACACAGGCATAAGTGGTAAATTGTAACTTTTTCGATACTCATGTGATGACTAGATATCAAATATGAAGAATTGTTTATTGATTAATTTAACGATTTGCATTTTATCGGTCTGTAACATTGGGATACATTGACTAGGGCCCTTTGGCACTGAGCTTTAAGCATTTAGCAGTAGTATATGGATTTAAAAATATATATATTTTTTAAATTGGAACTATTTCCAGTGAATAACATTGTAATGACATTTTACAGTAGATGGGATATTGCTTCTAATATGTCAGCAAGCGTCGAGCTGCTTCCACATTTTCTGATCCTACAGTACTTCCAATGAAGCTGGAATTCTGGATAGAATTTTAAAAGCATTGGCAATCGTTTGTGTTCAGCTGTAGGTACTCAGTGTAGTTAATCTACTACAACTGGAGTGCAGACAGATGCTTTGTGATGTCACTGCAAAATGCAAGATTAGTCATTGCAAAATGTACCATTACTCCTTGCTCAGCCAGTTATGCAAATTAAGTCTTTATAAAACATCTTTATGATGCTGATCATGATTATGATGACAATGAACATTCTAATCGCTCCATGGCATACTTTCAATTACATTCTTTTCACAATATAGCTGCATGTATGACTGGTGAATGATTCTCTTGTCAATTTTGGGCAATGTTTAAGACTGAACTGTACAGTATATCACATTTATAAGTGGGATGCTTAAAAATGTGTCAGTTTTGGCACAGTGGGAATATACAAATTCAACTAAATCATTCTGCATGAACACAACAATTCATTGCCACTGTAATAGGGACTTATCACTGTTTGAGAGAACTGCCTCTAAATCCAGCAGAGAGCTGGTAATTGCACACAGGCAATAAACCAGACTCCACGTGGCTGATTAGGATCTGAGAAAAGCCTAATGTGAAAAACAGGAGAGCAGAGATTCCTTAGCTCAAATTTGGGCTGACAGATGGAGAAGGAGGACTGCAGAGATTTTCCTCAGCACACAAGATGCTGCAATGAAGAGATGATGTCTTGATGCACACAGGACTAGTGAAACAGATAAGTGCACAACTACAATAAACCTCAAAGTGTTATAAAATGTGACTAATGACAACGTTTTTAAGATGCAAATGCAAATACCCTGAAATTCAAAACTATGGATAAACAAAAAATAATAAACATACAAAACGCGTAGATCTCAGAGAGCGCCTGCAGCTGTATCAAGAGGTGGCTCAACACCCCTAAATACTAGAGAGTCAAAAACAAAAGAAACAGCGCAATACGCACAAAGTGAAGTATATTAAATAAAATTATATTCAGAAAAAGGGTAATTATTATGCGTACATATAATCAGTAGATCTTAGGCATTTCATGTTTTTATCACATAAATTACCAAACATCAGATCGGGACACCGGTCAGGAACAGGGCCCTCAGATGGACATGGTAGCCTGCTGATTGAGTCAGGCCAGTTTGTCTTCCCGACGAAGTAGCACTGAGCGGCATGCACACAGACATCAGGCTTACAGACATTGCGGATCATGCTCCCATAGGGACAGCTCAGATATGTGCCGAGGGTCTTCATTCCCTCTGTTCTTTCCTCTCCCCACCCCTCTCCCCCCTGTGTGAAGTAGGGGTATGTTTTTGAGGGACAGGAGCCAGGAGCTGATGATCCGCCTGGTAGATGTTAGTAGACTGCCATTTAACCCTGCAGGGACAGAATATGTTGGTATGTAGGGACTTCTCACACTTTCTCTCCCTTCCCGGTGTGCAGTTACATCAGCAAGGGCTAGTTACATGCAGGGTTCTCTGTTATTACTGCCAACAGTTCATTTTTGCCTGTTAGCATTTACACTCACGTTTGTATTCAGATCAGCAGCACTATGCTGGTATGTATAGTGAGACAATAGCTGTGATGTATGCTTATATGGCCAATGTGTGTATATCGATGTGGTTTTTCTTGCGGAGCTTACAGTCCTATGTTAATCTTCCACCTGTATCCATTACATTGGGTCTTACGTGACCAGTGTGCTGTCCACGCAAATCAGTCAGTGGGTTATGTGTACTCATTTTTTACCCATTCACCATCTGTGTTCCTTTATGTTGGTACACGGGAAATTTGTAGGGTGAGAAGTGGTCACTTACCACCAGTACTGGATGTTTGACAATTTATATATGCAGGCACTTATGATTTCTTCAACACAAGAATAACGCACTGTTCATAATTGATTTTATTCACATGGTTCGCTGTTAGCATTTTAGGTGACGTCATTAGAAGCATTTGTCAGCAAGTTGTTATTAGATTTGTCTGCACCTACTTACCTGTGCTTCTACAGGGCACTTTGCTGATTGTGCTGACCACTCGGCTACCATCACTAGATATACATTTTCACTTGATGGACATAGCGCAACTTATTATTATTAGGCATTGTAACAGGGGACTTATCCCTGTTAAAAAATGTGCCTCTAATTCAGCAGTGTGGTGGTTAACTGCTGGTAGACAATTAACCAACACCACGTGGCTGATTACAGGTGTAAGAAAAGCCTGCCTTTGAGACAGGAAAGAAGATTCTTCCTGAGCTCACACGTGAGCTGAGCTGACCCAGGAAACAGAAAGACAGAGAGTACCCTAGTCCACAACTGGGCTGACCTGTGGAACAAACAGATGTCTTGAGCGGCAGAGAGATCGCACGCTGCCAGCAAGACACAGGGGACAATACTTCTAAACCTGGAACCTGACATTACCTTAGCACACAAGGGTGTGGACACCAGGAGAACAGAGAAGCCTTCCCCTACAGCTACAAGAGACAGATAAGACTTTTTCTTATAAGACTGTTATCTATATATAATTGTCTCTATGATTTGGGCTGGTGAATCGCTGGGCTAACCATGCAGTTAAAGAGGGCTGGACTGCAAGTGTAAACATACCCCAAAGTGGAGCAGATTTTGTTTACGGATTTTCACATGTTTGCTGTGTTTAAAGCGACAGGTGCAATAAAGCCTTATTTTAATTTCACCTTAAAACAGTCTCCATTGCGTACCTCTCCACGTGTCCTCTTACATATGGTGTGAGAAGTGGGATGACAGGTGGCCCTTTAAGTTAAAAGGGGCTCCTGAGACTGCCTGTGAAAATTTTTGTACTTTTGCCTGCATAGTTCCTGCAAACAGTCTGAGCAACAAAACCAAAGATTCAACTGCTGCAGAGACCAGAATTAAAGGGCTACCGTACACTGCACTGAACAAAGCCACCAAACTACAGATGGACTCTTTTCCTGCTTCGTCAGGAGGTATGATTGCCAGTGTAGACATCCAGTTAAAGTAGAGGAAGTAGAGACAGATCAGCCAATAGGATTTCCTCATTCTCCCAATAACATTATAGGCTACCCAGCCAATTCAATCAGTGCCAAAACATTTAACACATGAACGACCTCAGACAATACACTCATGGGAATGAGACATAACACTACCAGGTTATGTTCCTAAAGAACATCTAAACATTAAATTAACAAAAACGAAGGGAAAAATAACCTGGACATTAAAATGACAAACAAAGGATAAGAAGTGATATGTAATCTACTAACACATGACTAATCACATATATCTAATCTATTAACACATGACTATTCACATATATACATACACACATAGCCTTCATAAAGATGGAACAGAAAACATTTCAACATAGTTGAATAGTGAATAATGAATAAGGGATGGGCTGACATAAAAATCCGAAAAGTCCGATAACTAGGAAGACATCTCTTACGGGGAACCCGAACAGAGTCACACCCACAAAACATCCCAAGAATGATGGGGGTGCCTGAACTAGGTACAAACCAAAAAGACCGCTCTCTATGATGATGGATGTGATCGGCAGGAGGAAGAGTGGGAACAGCAGATCGCTGAATATTTACGCCACCTAACGCAACTGCAAGAAAAGCATGGTGGATCCAGTGAAGCTGCAAAAATTTCAAATAAAGATGGAAGAGGATACAAGAAAAACGGCGGTGCATCTGCTGCTGCTGCTGAAGATTTGAAACCACAAACTGCAAACCACAAAATATCCTAGGTGCAAAAATGTATTTAGGGCATAGTAACAGCTAAAAGAACACTCTGACGCGTTTCTTTCTTTCTTTCTTTGATAAAGCGTGGGATACCACGTGAAACGCGTCAGAGTGTTCTTTTGGCTGTTACTATGCCCTAAATAAATTTTTGCACCCAGGATATTTTGTGGTTTGCAGTTTGTGGTTTCAAATCTTCAGCAGCAGCAGCAGATGCACCGCCGTTTTTCTTGTACCCTCTTCAATCATTCCTTGGTAGGAGCACGCTGGACAGGACCAGGATATCCTCAAGGTCAGCAGTGAGTAATCCATTTACTTCATTTATGTGATCAGTCCTACACACGGTTACCTAGACCACCACATAAGACTTACCTATATGGCTAGTGGCATAATCTATGGGAGTGTGTTTTAACATTGGACTACCTGGAATCCTGAGTCTTATGAACTGTCTTATGCTATGAAGATATTTATGCATTTATATCATGATCAAACATTGTCTACTCCTGGTTAGCATCACAAGTGGGAATTAACCCTCCCCTTCCCTTCCAAATAAAGATGGAGACCCCAGTATTCCTGATGAGACGGAGTCATCCAAAACAAAGAGGCAAAAAAAGAAAAATGGGTCTTCCCTGGCCATAGAAGGAATAGACATGGCTGCAGATCTCGCGGAGAAAAATGGGGTCCGAGATGCCCTGCAGCCTAGAGAAAATGGAGGATTCGTCACACAGATGACAGAAGATCAAGAGGGCCCAAGGCAGAAGTCGTGTAACCCAAAGAAGTGTCTGCCTGGTGCCAACAGGGAAAAACCCTCAACCACCCATGCCAGCAAAGCAGAGCCAGGACCAATAGGTGACGATCCCTTGACCAGCCCTGAAGATGCCCTGAAGATTGCCAGGAGGTGTGACTGTGATCTGCTCCGTGAACAATTGAAACTGAAGAAAGATGTTTACGTAGAGCTACAGGAAAATAACGTGGAGCTACAGAAGAATGTGCTCACAATTAAATCTTTGGCCAGGACAGAATTGGACGATCTTAAGACTGAGCTAGATACTGCAAACGCTACTAATGCCACCATGGTGGAAAAGCAGAGCCAATCTTATAAAATAATGGCTAAACTGAAGCAGAAGTATGAGGAGGCACTGAAGGAGATTACAGACTTTCAGCAAGAGGTTCACACTCTTCGCCTAGAACTCACAACAAGAGGTCAACAGTGTCCGGACAGAGGTGGATGTATCCCAGAAGGAGGTTCATACACTCCGCACAGTACTGGATGCCTCACACCGCGAGATCGGCAGCTGCCGCACAAAACTGGAAGTCTCCAAAAAGGAACTTCACAGTCTCGCTGAGGAGCTGGACAATTCTAAAAAAAACTATTGTCAATCTTAATATAGATCTCAAAGTCTCTCAGAATGAGCTTCAGACCCTCAACCTAAAGATGGAAGTCTCACGCCAGGAGACAGTCAGTATCCAAGCAGAGGTGTGAAAATGGAGGGTGACTACAAGGAGGCCCTGAATATTACAAAGACTGAAAAAAGAGAAAATTTAAGACTAAAAAAAGAAAATTCTGAGTTGACAGACCACGTCAATGGAAAGAATAAAAAGCTCCACGAGCTGGAAAAAATAAAGAAATTCTGGAAGATAAAAAGGTTGAAGCAGAGCACCGACTGCAGAACCAACTACAAGGTCTGCATACACACCTCCAGAATGCCGAGGAGAAGCAGCGAACTCTGCAGGAAGAACATCTGCAGGCTTCTAAAGAGGTACAAGCGCTGCAGGAACGTCTGAATACCCAGGGCTTCCCCACAGAGCAGTATGAGGAGCTAAAGGCCACGCTGCATGTCACCAGAGCATCGTTGGAGGCGGAGCTTCAATACCAGGTGACTCTGTATGAAAGGGAGCGGGAGAAGACCCAGAAACTGGAGCAAGAGCTGGAGAGACAGAGAGTCTGTTCCATTCCCTTGAGTCAGTACACCAAGGAGAAAACAGACGCAGCAGCAACCTTAATGACAAAAATTACAGAGCTCCAGAATATTAAGGAGACACTGATACAAACTCAGAGAAAGCAAAGTGAGCAGATAAATTCCCTGAGAAGAGATTTGCAAGATGCCCTCAAAAACCAGGGATCTCTTGCTGGTGATTACAGTACTGCAAGATAAGTATTGACCCTGACCAAGCATCAGTATCCCACAGCCACAAAAACCCATAGAAAAAGGATACAGTGAGAGCTGGGAACACCGCTCATCTGAAAAACAAGGTTGCAAAGTCTAAACCACTTAAGCAAGCACTAGCAAAACCTTCAGCTGGCCAACAGGCAACACAAAAAGGTATACGTGCCAAATCAAACCCAGAAAAATCCGTAGCTGGTGAAGCGGAAAAGATAGGACGTTCTTGGGAAATGGAGGTGGAATTGCCACTCAATCCCAAAGATGCTGAACTGGCAACTGCGTTGAGTGGAGAAAGTGCAGAAGACAGCTTCAAGAGAGGAAAACTCAAAGGGCTATTCTTAACCGCTCTGCAACTGTCGCCATACAGTCTATCTACACAAAGAGGAGCGCCCGATACAAGGGAAATCTCATGACCACGCACTCAGAGAAAAGACTATATTTGGAAAAAGTCCTCCTCGAGCGACTGAGGAGTGCTGAGCTCAAGCACCTTCGGGAGGAGACACAAATAAACTGGAGAAAGGGCTCCAATCCCAGTGGGACTGAGGGTTCTCTTCCTCCATCCACTCTCATTTAAGTCACAGAAAGATCTCGAATGAGAGTGGCAGGACAGGCTTTAGCCGTGGCAAGCCCGAGCTTCCCACAAACAGGGGAGGTATGTAACAGGGGACTTATCCCTGTTCAAAAATGTGCCTCTAATTCATGTGTGCTGGTAGAAAATTAACCAACACCACCTGGCTGATTACAGGTGTAAGAAAATCCTGCTTCTGAAACAGGAAAGAAATTCTTTCTGAGCAAACACATGAGCTGACCCAGGAAGCAGAAAGACAGAGAGTTCCCTAGTCCACAACTGGGCTGACC
Organism: Ascaphus truei; assembly: GCF_040206685.1. Classification (NCBI taxonomy): domain Eukaryota; kingdom Metazoa; phylum Chordata; class Amphibia; order Anura; family Ascaphidae; genus Ascaphus; species Ascaphus truei. The sequence continues at coordinate 91,158,432 of NC_134485.1, forward strand.
TGTGGAACAAACAGATGTCTTGAGCGGCAGAGAGACTGCACGCTGCCAGCAAGACACAGGGGATAATACAGCTGCGGCTGCCTTTATCCTAATCCGGCCGTAGCCGCGTCGCTCTGACAACCGCGGCCAGATGTGGTCTGTTTGTTTTTTTTCCGCAGCGGTTTCCGGCATGTTAGCGCTCAGATTTAAAAAATGCTACTTGTTTTAATTGTAATTGTTTCATTGAGTCTCCTTGGGGGGCATGCGGGGTAGGCATGCGCATTACATCAAAACAGTATTAAAATGCATTATAAGTATTAGTATTATTATTAGAACACACATACTGTAATACATGTACAGAATAAATGCATACTTTTTATTTTCGGGGTTTATTATACAGTACAGTATGTAAAAAAGTATTGGATACTTTATGAAAAAAACAGCATACTGTTTCAGGTTTTCTATAAAGCTCACAGTTATTCTATCCTAATCAATAAAAATGGCACTGATTCAGATTCAGCAGTGTGCAAGCATCGTTACAAAAAGCGATATCCATCGAAATTCCTCCATTTGCCGTTCTCAGCGTGATGACAAAGTTTAGTTTCTGAGGAAGAAAAATAAAAATATTACTGTAATGGTTGGTTCAAATAAGTCTGTCCCCTAAAGAAGTTCCCGCAGTCCCATCGGTCAGTCCCAACAATCATTTTCTCGGGGGGCGTGTCTTGTTCACACACACGCATGCGCCTAGATGTGATGAGACAACAAGCTTCCAATACGCATGCGCCTAGCTGTCCACCAATTGTTCAGTATCTAATGTAGAAGCTGCTCAGCCAATAAAATTGCTGTACTACATTTTGGCGAATTGTGACTAAAAGAACTAAATAACCATAAGCAAAGCGATTTGATTACAGGAGAATCGCTTTACTGTGCATTGATATTGATATGGTAAAAAAAGAATTAAATACGGCAGCTATACCCACCATAGACGTTGCCATTCGGTTGGCGCCGAGTCCCTGCCAGTCCCGTAGTCTTGATTATACACGTAGTTGACAGGTGACAGCGGGCCTGCTACACCTGTAGTTGACAGCTGATGAAGCTGGAAATCGCTTTGGTACATGCAAGCTTGCTGATATCTCTACATGAAATCCTACTGTAAGGTCCGGGGGAACACCTCTCCCTAAGGGGGTTCCTCCCGTGACCTCACTTACCTGCGCTCCGGCTCTCCCCCTTCACTGCCGCCGGCGGGATCTTCCTTCCCCTCCGCTCCCCGCGGCGGCTACTGAACTCGCGCATGCGCGCGCACGGCCGAGAACGTTTACGTCTTCCCTCAGGGGGAGTTCCCGCCCCCAGCTGAGGCCGCGCGCGCCTCTCCCATGCGGCGCACACGCCTGATGCGCGTGCACCGCTCACAAGCTGCATATCCAGCGCAGTTGTGGTAAGTTTCTCCCTTCCAATCTCCATCTTCCCTGGGGCCGCTCCCTCGTTACTCCCCCTCTCCATATTGGTCCTTCCTCCTACTTATACCTTGCTCAGCCATTCATTCTTTGGCTGAGCATAGCTTTGTATGACCTGTGTTAACCATGGTCGTGCCTGCCTTAGTTCCTGTCTCTTTTTGTCTCCTTAGTGATCCCTTGCGTACCGAACCGGCCTGGCTGTGGATCTGCTCTGGTCTTCTACCCCTGGTCTGTATCCTGACCTTCTGGACACCCTTGGTCTGCATCCTGACCTCCTGGACACCCCTGGTCTGTATCCTGACCTTCTGGACACCCCGACCCCTTTACCTCAATTTGTGGATTCCGACCTACCTCCCGGCTCTGGACCCCAGGCTCTCGGTTCTACCTATCTTCTGGAATCTCCCTTCTCGTCTGGCGAGTATCTTACTTTGCAAAAAATACACAAAATACAATTAACAAACAATAAACAAAACAAATTAATCCTTGGCGCACTATCGGGTATATGACCTGACAATAATATGAAGTCCCAGAATCTTGGTAGTGGGGATGGTGAATGAGTCCAAAATCCGATCACACTTAAGTCCTTTGGAATGGCAGAACCAGATCTGGAATCATAAAAGACAGAACAACCATTGCGCAGTATCCTCTGGTCAATCGTAGTCTCCCCCACCGTTGCCAGCTACTTACTTAAAAATAGATTTTAAAGGGCGTCAAAAGGTATCTTTCACTTCCTTCCCGGCTGGCTCTGCATCTACGTGCTGTCAGGCGATGTGACCTCTCCTCAGATACACGCTCGCAACACCATGCACCGAAAAGCAAGGAAAGATAAGGCACCAATGGTATGATACCGTAAAATGTAATAAAAGAACTACAGGGTATAACAACAGTACACACACATGCCGTTAATCTCTACACACAGGATACAACGTGCCATCCGCTTTCATGAGAGGATGCCGGGGTGATGCAGATGGAGGCTGGAGTGAGCGTGAATCCCCGCTTCGTGGCCGCGACTCGGAGCGCCTCGTCCTCCTCCGATGACGTCACTGCTGATGTGCCCCTTCTCCTCCCCAAGCGTAAGCACGCTGTATCACGTCTAACAAACTCCACCCTACGCGTGTTTCGTGACTGCTGACGTCACTTCTTCAGGAGTAATGGAGTGATAGGAGCAGTAGGTGCTATTTAAACACATCGAGTAATGTCCGTGGGGTTCCTATTGGATAATTACCCAAGCCAGAACCTCCTACTAATTACCTTAAATGACTGTTTAAAATCAATCTAGTATACAGGTATTTAAAGTATACCATATATAGATGAATGACTTGATCGGGAATGAAATCCCCGTGATGTTGGATTTAAAGTCCCTACATTTAGAACCATAACTACAACCAATGCACTTGCCACATGTAAAGAATCCATTAAGTTCCTTTAACCATGTGGTGTTGCGTTCTTTAATTGGATTAAATGGACAGCTGGGGAATAGTTTTAATTTTAAATTGTCAACTTTTTTGAAAACTATCTGCGGACACTTGGGTAATATTGTTTTTAATATCGTGTCACCCTGTAGGATGCCCCAATGTTTTTTTTAATTATTTGTGTAATTTTATTAGCCATTCCATTGTATTTTGTAATAAAAGGAATAAATTCAACTCCATCTTGTTTGTTTTTCATTCTCTTGTTATCCATACCAATTAAATCATCTCTATCAGTATTTTTAGCTGCTTCTAAAGCCCTCATGACCCTACTATGACTATATTCCCTGTCAATGAATTTATTTTTGAGTTCATTGGCCTGTGTATTAAATATTTCTATCTGGGAGCAGTTACCCAGATACTGGGAGTATCTTACTTTATCTTATACTCCCAGACGGTTCCAGACGCCTATCTTCCACATTTCCAGGTGTGTCCCTGTAGCTGTGGGTGCAGTTTATTACCCACCTCACCTCAGTTTCGGGGTCCCTCCTTGTCCGTGGTGAGCACAGCGTAACATTATGCTCAGCCCTCTAAATATATTGTTTCGGCCAATTCTTTTGATATCCTGGATCAGGTTATGGCAGCACAGTCTAATCTTCCGAGGGGCCTTAAGGTGCCAGTTGGCCATCTGTATGCAGCTCCACGCTTCCTTAAGAAGATTCTTGAGTGGGGTCATTCTTCTAGGTCAGCCGGTCATCAAGGCATTAGCAGGACTTCTGACCTCATTGGTCGTACCTTTTGGTGGCCAACCATGTTGCCGGACATTTCAGAATACGTAAAAACTTGTCCAATCTGCGCCCAGGTTAAGACCGCTCGTAAAAAGCCGTACGACCTTCTACAACCCCTCCCTATACCAGAACGCCCATGGAGTCATCTGTCCATGGACTTTGTGGTGGAACTTCCAACCTCTAAAGGGATGAACACCATTTTGGTTGTCGTGGATCGTTTTTCCAAGCAGGCCCATTTCATTCCTCTCAAGGGTCTACCCAATTCCCCTACCCTGGCAGACATTTTTGTTAGAGAGATATTCCGCATTCACGGAGTTCCTCTTTCCATCGTATCTGATCGAGGTACACAATTTGTCTCAAAATTTTGGCGAGCCTTCGCTCGCAGGATGGATATCACCCTCCATTTTTCATCTGGGTATCATCCCCAAACTAATAGGCAAACCGAGAGAACGAACCAGACTCTGGAGCAATACCTCCGATGCTTCATCGCAGACAGCCAAGACAACTGGGTAGATTTACTTCCGTGGGCAGGGTTCTCCCAAAACTCTTTGAAGAATAGCTCCACGTTGAAATCCCCTTTTTTCATTAATTATGGTTTTCACCCAGGTCAGCTGCCCATCACCTCAGTTCCTTCCAGGGTTCCAGCGACCGATGACCGAATCAAGGATCTTCAGGAATCCTGGAAAGGGATCCAAAAGGCTTTGAGAAACGCAACCCAAAGACAAAAGACACAGGCAGATCGTCACCGTCGTCAGGCTCCAGTCTTCAAACCAGGGGATAAGGTCTGGCTCTCCTCCAAGAACATTAGACTGAAGACTCCAAGCCACAAGCTGGCTCCCAGATTCTTGGGTCCATTCCCAGTAATAGAACGGATCAATCCTGTGGCATATCGTCTGGAACTTCCTCCATCCATGAGGATACCCTCTGTGTTCCATGTGTCACTGCTGAAACCTGTGTCCCAAAGTCCGCGGTTCCATAGGACACCGATTGACCCTAAACCAGTCATAGTTCAGGGGCAGGAAGAGTTTGAGATTCAGTCTATTCTGGATTCCAGGAGGACGAGGGGTTCGGTGCAGTATCTGGTGCATTGGAAGGGCTTTGGCCCAGAAGAAAGATCTTGGGTACCCTACCATCAAATACATGCTCCCAGACTCCTGAGACTCTTCCACTCTAAATTTCCCCAAAAGCCATATTGGAGTCGTCCTGAGGCCGCTCCTCAAGGGGGGAGGTACTGTAAGGTCCGGGGGAACACCTCTCCCTAAGGGGGTTCCTCCCGTGACCTCACTTACCTGCACTCCGACACTCTCCCTTCGCCGCCGCTGGCGGGATCTTCCTTCCCCTCCGCTCCCCGCGGCGGCTACTGAACTCGCGCATGCGCGCGCACGGCCGAGGACGTTTACGTCTTCCATCAGGGGGAGTTCCCACCCCCAGCTGAGGCCATGCGCGCCTCTCCCGTGTGCGCACACGCCTGATGCACGTGCACCGCTCACAAGCTGCATATCCAGCGCAGCTGTGGTAAGTTTCTCCCTTCCAATCTCCATCTTCCCTGGGGCCGCTCCCTCGTTACTCCCCCTCTCCCTATTGGTCCTTCCTCCTACTTATACCTTGCTCAGCCATTCGTTCTTTGGCTAAGCATAGCTTTGTATGACCTGTGTTAACAACGGTCGTGCCTGCCTCAGTTTCTGTCTCTTTTTGTCTCCTTAGTGATCCCTTGCATACCGAACCGGCCTGGCTGTGGATCCGCTCTGGTCTTCTACCCCTGGTCTGTATCCTGACCTTCTGGACACCCCTGGTCTGTATCCTAACCTCCTGGAAACCCCGACCCCTTTACCTCGGTTTGCGGATTCCGACCTACCTCCCGGCTCTGGACCCCAGGCTCTCGGTTCCACCTATCTTCTGGAATCGCCCTTCTCGTCTAGCGAGTATCTTCCTTTATCTGATACTCCCAGACGGTTCCAGACGCCTATTTTCCACTTTCCAGGCGTGTCCCCGTAGCTGTGGGTGCAGTTTGTTACCCATCTCACCTCAGTTTCGGGGTCCCTCCTTGTCCGTGGTGAGCACAGCGTAACACCTACTCAGGCTGCAGGTATCCAGGTGGGGACAGATAGCAAGGGTTGCCGGTCAGCAGATTTTCACTGACGGTCGGACCGTTATTGGAAGCCGGTTCTCGCGCTGGCGCATTGCTTGCCTGGGACTGACGATTTTTAGTTGGTTTAACATGACCTTTCGCCTTTTGAAGTCTCCATGATCAAAGATACTGGAAAATTCAGGGGCAACACACCAATACCCTCCTCTTGTAACTCCGGGTGCAGGAGCAATACGAAAAAAACACGGATCGATACATAACTTTTTCTTTATTGCACGCTTCCACACATGAGCATCTGGTAAAAATGTGTAAAAGTCATAATTTTCAATAAAATATTGATAAATTTGACCAACTGTGGCCATCTTATCATCTGCTGAACTAATTACTGACCATATTAAATAAGCGTACGCTATATCGTTTTTTTTAACATGGACTGCAGTGGTGTACTCATCTATGGACCTCTCTGGACAATAGAATAGAACACCAGACACTTTGCATTAAGTTTTTAATATGAAACGCCTAAATAGATACAGTGTTGTAACTTCTTCAGTACCAAGGGCAATTCACAAAGGACCACTGTGGTATTTTTTAAACACCTGCAAGTCAACACATTACTGAAGCACATGTAGTGTACACATTAGAATTCATTACAATTCATGAATATCTGCCACCTGGCGAATACGTGAAGAATTTCAACCATTCTCATTAAACAGATCAAGCACGGGTGACGCCGGCATGAATGCGACATGAATATGGCATTAATGTCGCATGAACGCCACATGAACACGGCGAAGCGCGACGCATTTGGAAAAAGTCACCGGAAAATATCCGAGAACTGTTAAAATAAAAGCGGCCGCGGCTGTACTTCTAAACCTGGATCCTGACATTACCTTAGCACACAAGTGTGCGGACACCAGGAGAGCAGAGAAGCCTTCCCCTACAGCTACACGAGACAGATAAGACTTTTCTTATAAGACTGTTATCTATATATAAATGGCTCTATGATTTGGCCTGGTGAATCGCTGGGCTAACCACGCAGTAAAAGAGGGCTGGACTGCAAGTGTAAATATACTCCAAAGTGGAGCAGATTTTGTTTACGTATTTTCACATGTTTGCTGTGTTAAAAGCGACAGGCGCGATAAAGCCTTATTTTAATTGCACCTTAAAACAGTCTCCATTGGGTACCTCTGCACATGTCCTCTTACAGGTATTTATTGCACTTACTTTGTCCTAATCTAGTTCCAATTTATTTTAACGTATTCTTAATAAATTTGGTTTTAAGTTATTCATCTTCCATTACATATAGGACCAGATTATTGTTTCTGACTGCATATATGTCCCTACTTAGACAGGGTACTCTCCCTTCACAGACTTTGAGTACAGTATAAGGGACTTTTCCGGATGGTAGTGTCTTTGCTCCACACGGTGTTTCTTCTTTCTGTTTCCCATTTACCCTCCCTTATGCACCGATCTGTTTTTTGACCCTTGGTCAATTTAGGTAGAGCAGGTTTTATTTCTCTTTGCTCCACTGATTTTATGTACGCAGAATAATTACCCTTTTTCTGAATATAATTTTATTTGATATACTGTACTTCACTATGTGCGTATTGCGCTGTTTCTTTTGTTTTTGACACAGAAGGACTGTATGCTGACAGCAAGACAAGGGGACAAGACCTTTCTCTATACCTTGACACAGAGAGTGACAAAGAACACAAGGATGCTGACCCAGGAGAACAGAGAGGCCTACCCCTACAGCTACAACAGGAACAGATAGGAGACATTCTTGTTGGACTGCTGCGTGTGTGTGTGTGTGTTTGTGTGTGTGTATATATATATATATATATATATATATATATATATATATATATATATATATATATATATATATATATATATTGGTTTGTTTGTTTGTTTGTGGTGATAATCAGCCTAGCTACCCACCCCATTATAGTGGGCTGGAGTAAAGGTTTAGTTATTTCTCCAAAGTGGAGTAGGCCTTTATTTTGTTTATTTTGTAAATTTTACCTTGTTAAAGGAACAGGCTCAATAAAGCCAGGATTAATTTCACCCTAATGGGTCTCCATTAAATGTACCTCTGCACACATCTCTTACATATATCATTAGAAGTTTGATGAGAGGTGGCTCTTGAATTTCAAAGGGTCCCTGGAGACTGCCTGTGAAATTTGTTGTGCTTTTTCTGCATACAGTTCTTACAACAGCCTGAGAAACAAAACAAAGAATCACGTGCAGCAGTGACCAGAATTAAAGGGCTACACATCCAGGCAGAAAAACTACATTGCACTGGAGAAAGCCACAATGCCACAGTTTAACTGGGAGGACTGAGACAGACGGTGACCCACACAAGAGACTGATGCTGGGACCAGAATCTACACCACCACTTGTGAAAAACTTGTAGTTCCCCTGTTGAGCTATAGTTAACATGGCCGCCGCTTGTCAAGCTTCTGCGCATGCCTCCTATAATGGTTGCCACAACTCAGGGTTCCTCCTGCGCATGCACTAGACATTACTGTGCATGCGTGCACATATTCAAAATGGCGGTGCCCTCGGCGGAGCTTCGGTGACCGGATCACCAGCTATCTGCCGATGGGAACCCAGCACATCCCCGGCACTCACCGGATGCACCCGCACACCCCATCACCATATCTGGAGGTAAGGGGGTAATTAGGGACCCCAGAGGTGAACCTGGCCACATTCTCCCCCTTGTGAAAGAACCAACGTCCCTGCTTGGGAATGACAATACCACCAAAATAAGTTATATAATAAAAATGCAATGTTTCATATACAACTTAACACAGCAGTTGGCTCTACATCAGATTGTACACCTCGGTGAACATGACAAGAACAGACCATACCTTATTCCAAGACCACTGTTGAGATTCGTAGTTGGGTGCCCCTAATGAATCATAGGCTATCCGATTGGGAGGGTACCTTACTTGTTGGCTTCTGCGAAGCTCTTCCGCAACTCCCTCTGGGGAGTAGTAATCATAAGCTTGAGGCTCAGTCTCTCTCATTGGAGTCTCTGGTATGTCTCTAGCTGGTCTGAAACAAGGACTCCTGGGATCCAGAGGAGGGCTCATTGGAGCCATCAGAGTAGGTGCATGTGGCCTGGGCCCATTACCCGTTGCCCCTTCGAGAGGTGCCCCTTGATTTTGGTCTGCACTAATAGAGGATCCTTCCATAGGATCCTCGGTTGTGTCTGTTACTGTTTTTGAATTCTCGTCAGATCCCCCTGGCTCACCGGCCAATGGTGTAGTTTCTATTTTGGGATCTGTATCTCCCACTTGTGGGATAGGCAGTAAGTGGTTGTGGTGCCAGACCCTTACCCTGTGGTCCGCATCTCATATGCAGTAGACTGGGAGGCCGGTCTCTGAAATTCCACTTCAAATACCCCGTCTCGCCAGCGGTAGGCCAGTTTATGTTTGCCGGTGATCCCTAGTTGCGGGGGAGAATGGCGTATCCAGGACAAATTTCCCGATGGTGGACCTGGTCATAGCGCTGTTTGTTGCAGGCATTCAGATGAGCTGATGCTTTCTCCGCTAGTTGATAAGTGCTCTGCAGGTTTTCTTGGAGCCGTTGCACATAAGTTAAGTGCGTCCTGTTGGGTACCCCGTCGGTCAATACCCTCAGACGTATATCCATGGGCAGCCGTGCTTCTCGCCTGAACATTAAGAACTAGGGAGTGAAGCCTGTAGATTCATGTCTAGTGCAAGTATATGCATGCACTAAGGACTCCGCCTGTTTGCTCCGCTGTATACACCTTGAGCATCTGCGGCAATGGTGTTCCAAAAATTCCTTCATCTGGAGCCAGAAGAACCGGTGTCGTAGTAGACCGAAAGTCTTATCTACTCCAAGGTGCCCATGGTCATTGTGTAGTGATCGAAGGACCATATGCTGTAGGTTCCAAGGTAGAACCAGTTGCCTTCTATCCGGGTGGTTATGGTATTGAACCACCCAATAGAGTAGACCCTTGTCGATCTCAAATTTGTCCCACTCACACATTAATACAGCAACGGTGTCGGTGGGAGCACATTTCACCAATTATGGCTTGTCCTGCTAAATGGCTTGGCGGATGGCTCCAGCCACTGGATCCCGCATCTGTTACAGTAACAGTTCTTTCCAGGCGATGATTTTATCTGGGGTGATATTCACGCCATTAGGGGGGCAATTGCGGGCAGGGATGGCCTTGGATTTGCATCCCAGGTACTCTGCGACACTCAGTTCTGAGAGCGCCACTCTATTCTCCACAATGGCTGCGGTCGAGCACATGGTCCGAATCCCCGGTCCAGGAATCTCCTCCCAGAGGCTGTCGTCAGGTTGGGTACTCAGTCCCGGTCTTCTGGACAGAGCATCAGCTCCAATGTTCAGGGGTCCCGGTTTATACTTCAATGTAAACTGGTAGTTCGAGAGGGCCACCAACCATCTGTGGCAAGTGGCATCCAGTTTGGTGGACGTCAATATGTACGTCAATGGATTGTTGTACGTTCGCACTTTGAATGTGACTCCATACAGATAGTCATGGAGTTTGTCCACAATTTCCCACTTGAGAGTGAGGAATTACAGCTTGTGGACAGGTTAATTTTGCTCTCTGGGGGTCAAGCTACGTCTGATGCATGCTACTGGCCAGAGGCTAGTCAGGTACTTCTGGTGCAAGACCGTTGAAGCTCCGTTAGGCTTTTGTTTAGGCCTAGAACACCTTTTCACAGACGGGAGTCACTTGTCTTCGAAAGGTAGTCGCACGGAGGTGGCTTTCCGCCCTGTATCCTCTGGGTATATCTTGAGAAGATTGTTGAGGACCTTCGTTTTGCTCGAATATCCCTCCACGAAGCAGCAATAGTACCCGCAGAATCCTAAGAAGGAGCATAGCTTTGTTTTGTTTTCTGGTCTCAGACAGTTCACCATGACTTCGATTTTAGCGGGGTCGGTAGCTATTTCCAACCGGTCCTTTACCACACCGTCGATGGGGTAGTCCTCATTACTGAGTCCCCACAACTTCATTTTGTCTGCCGACTGCATGAGATGTTTTAGATGTTGGTTGTAGAAGGGTCGGTAAATAATCATTACTTGGGACCCGGTATCCAGCAGTGCCAAGGAATATATGCCGTCTACGAGGACGCGTATGATTGCAGTCGGTTTCACGCGACTGTAAGCATCCGATGGGGATGATTCATCGGGGCTGGGGTGCTCCATGAAAATGTTGCCGGTGTTTCCGCTGACTGGACCTTGCAGATCATGACTTTCATGTCCTATTTTTTTTCTTTGGCTCCGGACAGTTCCAAGAGAAGTGACCCTTTTGGCCACAGTTGTAGCAGACTACATGACTCTGGTTTGCCACGCCTGGAGGGCGTGATATGTCCTAGGGTGTAAGCAGGACATGGGGCATTCGCTTGATACAGCACCTCGGCCAGGGGTTCTGGACTTGAAGTGGTCAGGGGAATTGTCAAATCTGGGAAGATCAGCGTGCACCCCACGGGTGGAGCGCCCAGGAAATGCAGGGCAGTGGTTATCTTCCTCCTGTATTTCACAGCCAGCACTAATTAAAACAATAGTCCAGTGATATGAATGATGCCACTTGTGGCCTATATACCAGGTGCAAGCGTACCCGGGGAATCGGCTTAGGATTTAGCAAAATGCCCGTGGAGGGGTGGTGGCAGGAACATCTCCACCACGACCACGTGGCGAGGGGATTCCTTATTTGAAGGGCCCACTGACGCACCTCTTGAGCAGACAACATACAGTAAACATGATGTTGGATTTTGGATTCTTTAATTTAGCTGCTGATTCGGACACCCCAGGCCTGAAATCTGAGCAGTGCCTCCAATGGTAACGCTATTTCCCCCACCCTCTGGAAGATGTGGCGACTACTGAATGTATGCGGTGCTTTACCTGCGGCTCACAGGAGGCCTGAAGCTCCACTGCTGGGAGTCTGGGGTGTACCTGGATCATCAATCTATTACGGGGGACTTTAATACAATTGACACTTTTAACTGTATTTTCAATACCTAAAGAAAAACTAATTATTTTGGTAGCTAACGTGGCCAGGTTCCCCCCTGGGGTACCCAATTACCCCCTTACCTCCAGATATGGCGACGGGGGTTTGCGGGTGCATCCGGTGAGTGCCTGGGATGTGCAGGGTGTGCAGCAGCACGCGGGCTGGCGATCCGGTCGCCAGAGATCTGCCGAGGGCGCTATCATCTTGAATATTCGCGCGCATGTGCAGTAACGTCTAGTGCATGTGCAGGAGGAACCCTGAGTTGCGGCAGTTATTACAGGAGGTGTGCGCTTGCGCAGAAGCTTGGCAAGCGGCAGCCATGTTAACTATAATATTAATTTTAGTCCCCCGTAATAGATTGAGGGGAAGATTGATCAAGTGGTATGGGTTAGCCCACCCTATCTAGCGCTAACTTCCTTTGATTTGAATGGGAGTTAATGCCAGATTGTGTTTGCTAACCCAGTGGTGCGCAAACTCCCCGCTCCTGTGCCCCCCCCCACCTACTCTGTTCCCCCGTCGCGCCCTCCCTCCCTCCCTCTAATCTTGCATCAAATGATGCTGCGGGGTCATGTGACGTCACGTCACCCGCGGCGTCAAATGATGCCCGTTGCCATGGAGACGTCAAATGACGCCACAGCGTCATTTGATGCAAGATTAGAGGGAGGTGGCGCATCGGAGGAGCAGAGCAGGTGGGGGGCACAGGAACGGGGAGTTTGTGCATTACTGGGTTAGCACACACAATCTGGCATTAACTCCCATTCAAATCAAAGGGGTTGTCATAGAGACGCGTGACTGGAGCCAGTTAAGTAAGTTTACAGAGGCCTCACGCTTCCAGAGCGGGACCTCTGTAAACGCCATGACTCCCCAGAAAAGTCGCGCGACCCCCGGTTTGCGCACCGCTGTGCTAACCCATACTGATCCTTGATGAATTTGCCCCTGAGTTTCTAAAGTGAACATTTCTTTTAAAAAAATTATAATACCAACGTTTCTCACTTTCTTCGCCTTAAAAGGGCATTTTCTCCTGTGATCGATTGGTGAAAATGTTGTTTCCCAGGGCATGTAATACATTTGCCTATGTCAAAAGAGGAATTGGTGTACGGTAGCATCCTAAATAGTTGCCATAAAAACCCAAGGAACCTCAATACATGTAAAATCATTCAAAGGGGCATAAAGAGTGAAAAAAATATTAAAAAAATGCATTAAGTAATTATCTAATACTGATTTATTTTAAAAAAAAACACATAGGATTTTAAATGAAATGCTAATAAGATCAGTTTCAATTTCAGTCATTAGGGGAAAAATCCATTGTGCCAAATGTACATGCAGCTCACTTTTTCTCACAACTGCAACTAATTATATGCCAATGTGTCAACACCTAGCTTTGACAGGCTTCTGATGGATGGTGATGACCTATTGTACACCCTACGTATAGGGCTGAAATTTGGGAAGTACTAAATGTACCCAAAAAAAAAACATTTTTGAAGACCATCGTGGTCTATTAATTTTTACCTTAACCTTCTGGTTACTCTCCCCATGTTAAACATTAAGTTTGTCCTGTGTTTGTTCGTTTGGACTTGAAGGTTATGAAATTTGCGCTGTTTTGTTGTTTTTGAGTACACTCGTTTTGAATTTTGTCTAAATGAATAACATTTTCAAAATGAAAATGAAATACATACATTTGATGAAGCTGGAACTAGTTACTGGACTAAGTACCATAGGATGCAATTTGAATACCAATAGAAATAAGGAAAGATAATTGTTTTACCCTTTTAAATTAAAAGCCAAAGAATAAATTGTATTACTATTATTTATTGCAGCTTATAACATTATAGGTATAATTTCGGAAATAATAATTTAAGCACTCATGGGTCAAGATTCATTAAATGGTGCTTAGCCCTAGCACCCTTTAAATGTCCTAGCTGCTAACCATTGCACTGGAAACACATTTCATTACTTTTAATGGTATTCCTTTTAATTGGCAAATCAGGTACTGGTGGGTTTTTTTGCTCCACGTTTTACTTTCATGAAACCTTGATAAATAGACACTCCTACATTTTATTAACATCAGTGCTGTGACTGACATCACAGTTTAGTTAATCTGGGCCAGGTGTATGAGGGCAATTTCCCCCAGGCTGGTCAGATACAAAATGTGGACAGAAGCATAGGGGAGAAGAGAAGCAGGGTCTTGAGTGCAACTCACTGCAGATTCTTACCATCAGAGCTCCAGAACTCCTCTCGGGGTTTTCCTGCTCTTCTCTACTGTGTTGTGATCAGTGTATTGTTTATGTACAGCATGTAGCCAGTATATAATGAGTATGTACTGTATGGTGAATTGGTATATTATGTGTATGCATTATTAAATAATTATATTAAATGGTGCAGACATGGTGTGTGTGTTATATTATATTAAATAATAATTATATTAAATGGTGCAGACATGGTGTGTGTGTATGTATATGGTGGACATGGTGTTTTCATGTGTTTGGTGCATGTATTGTGTGTGTTTCTGTATATAGCTCATGAATGATGAATATGTATTCAAGTAGTATATATTATGTGTGTATATGGCGTATGTACTGTAGCATGTGTAGCTATGTCTGGTTTTGACTACTAATCTGCCCTGACTAACATGTAAGTCCTGGTACAGTATAGGCAGTGTTAGGCCCAATCTGGGTTTTCCCCTGCAGTGAGCAGCTCCCTTGAGTGACAAGGGGGGGGGGAGGGGGGCGGGACAAGGCCTGTGTTCTGCCCAATCCTGGGCTCAGACCTTGGACCTTCCCAGGGTGCTTAAGGAGCTGCACATGTAAATTTAGTCAGTTGTCTCTCCCCTGAGACTGTCCCATGGAAGTGTGTGCAGGGCTCCCTTAGGGGAGTGGGAGTGAGGACTACACCTCTTACTCCACCAGGGAGTTAGGGAAGAGTTAGGACTGACCCTTGGGCCCATGCCTGGGGATTGAGTCCAGGTACCATCCAGAGGAAGGGACAGAGAGTTATGACAGTTGTATGCTGATACCCTGTTGGTGTGAGAATAAAGCTCAAGTTCATTTATATACTCCTGGCTGAGACTGAAATCTATCAGGGGGAGTATCAGAGGCTTCTCCTGCAGGGATTGTCTTCGGCACTCCTGGAGCTGCAAGAGATGGAAGCGCTGAACCACCGAGAGAAGGACTAACCATCACCCCAAAAGCCTGTCCTGTCTTCCCCATATCACTGTCAGAAAGCTCAGCATCCTGTGAACCAGCAGGTAACCAGCACTACACACCATGTAATAGGCAAATCTCCCAGAGGGTGGGAGAAAAACCGTTACACATGTCTGTGTGATGTAAAGTTCTCTAATAGCTTCACCATGAGCCTTATGTCTTTGGGAAGGACTGCGGTGGAGTAAAAATGTGCATTGCCATACTGCAGCTCAAAGGCTATATAAGGTTACACAGTATTGACCGTGCATCATTTCATAGACTTGTCAGAGCAGTTTTTCTAATTTTGTTGCCATTAGAATTCTTTCCCTATCTTCCTCTACCTGGTATGGTGGATGGAACATCAATTATATAATTGGTTTGATGTTAAAAATACTACAAAAGTGACTTGCAAATAAAACTGGAAGGTATTCCAATTGGTACAGTCATTTAGAATTTTCAGATGTAGGTAGCGTGACTCCGTTCCCAGAGCCGTGCTCCTTCTGAAGAAATGTGGTGGCATTGAAATTTCACTTCCCCGTGATATTCCCTTACTTAAAGAAACTGTGCTGTAACTTTGTGCAGCATTATTTTCTTTCTCTCTCATTAATGGACTTGAGGTTATGTTACATGCTTGAGTATACAAATCTTATTCTTCTACATTTCTTTTGTACATAATACAAAATAAGCATGGTCTACTTTTGCAAACATTTGAGCAACTGGAGTGTTTAATCTAATCAGAGTGCTGGGCAATGTTTTTTTCCGTTAATATATTCAAACTTATTTATTTATTTATTTATAAAATATTTTACCAGGAAGTAATATATTGAGAGTTACCTCTCGTTTTCAAGTATGTCCTGGGCACAGAGTAAAACAAAATAATACATGGTTACAAATACAGTTACATAAATGAACAAGGTATACATTATATACAAGACATTGCATGCACAGTTAAAGAAAATATATATTATGAGCGTATGAAACAGTTACAGGCCAGATTAAAGTGTGAGACAGCCTTAGATTTGAAAGAACTTAAGCTGGTGGTGGATATGAGAGTCTCTGGTAGGTTGTTCCAGTTTTGGGGTGCACGGAAGGAGAAGGAGGAACGTCCGGATACTTTGTTGAGTCTTGGGACCATGAATAGTCTTTTGGAGTCTGATCTCAGGTGATAGGTACTGCATGTGGTAGGGGTGAGGAGCTTGTTCAGGTAGCTGGGTAGCTTGCCCAGAAAGTATTTGAGGGTCAGACAGGAAAGGTGAACTTTGCGCCTAGACTCTAGTGATGACCAATCTAGTTCTTTGAGCATTTCGCAGTGATGTGTGTTGTAGTTGTATTGGAGAACAAAACGACAAATTGAATTGTAGAGGGTGTCAAGTTTGCTAAGGTGGGTTTGAGGAGCCGAGCCATATACTATGTCTCCATAGTCAATAATTGGCACCAAATGATGTAGAAGATTAACAGGGAGATTTTGCTTTTAAATGGTTAAATATTGTGAAGGTTTAAGCACCTCCGCCAGTGGGGGAGGAGAGAGGGGGGCTGGCTCCGGACAGGGGGACTGAGACAAGACATCCCAGCTTCTCCATACTGCATGAGATCCCCTCCCCCT
Organism: Ascaphus truei; assembly: GCF_040206685.1. Lineage (NCBI taxonomy): Eukaryota > Metazoa > Chordata > Amphibia > Anura > Ascaphidae > Ascaphus > Ascaphus truei. The sequence goes on from NC_134485.1 coordinate 91,174,940, forward strand.
CCTCTCTCGCAGACTCGCACACCACCACCCCTCCCCGAGTCACATAGTTGCAGCTTCCTTGTCTCCAGAGTCAGTGCCCCACTCCTCAGTGAAGCCTGTCCCAGGCTGCGCCTACAGAGGGGGACCCGGCGCAGAGCAGTCAGCAGCGCTCTGAGGTACCTGTTGCCTTCAGCTTTCCCCTGTTGCACACACGCTAACTGCCACCACGGGATTATGATTGACCAGCGATAGAAGCAGGTACACTACTCGCGGCCGGTACATAACGAGTCCACCCCCCCGATGATCGCTGCGGCCATTTTCCCCCCCGCAATCCAAGTTATAACGCAGTCTCATTCTGTGGCCCCCAAGCACTGTGTTATAATGGGGTTCAGCTGTACTGTGTAGATATGTAGATGGTATCTGTGTGTGTAGTGTACACAGAGAGAGAAAACCTCTATATTGAGGGGTATACAGTATAATGTATTTCTGGCAATTTAAGAATTGCTATGCTCTAGAACAGGCCTGCACAACTCGTAAAGTGAGAAGGGCCGAACTGCTCCAAGGGAAAAAAAATTGGGCTGCACGGGTAAAATCATCATCTCTCCTCCAGCACCTCTCATCAGCATCATCCTCATATCTCCCCCAGAACCCCTCACTATCAACCTTTACGATACTCCCCATCTATCTCTCATACCCCCATCTCTCCCCCTCACCCACACACATAATACTCCCCCTCCACATCAAACACACAGTACCCCCCTGCACAACACACACATTCCACCCCCCCTGTACCTCACATCCTTCTCCCCCCTGCACCTCCCATTCCTCTCCCCCCTGCACCTCACATCCCTCTCCCCCCTACAGCTCACATCAATCTCCCCCTGCACACCACACACATCCCACCCCCCTGTACCTCACATCCATCTCCCCCTGCAGCTCCCATTCCTCTCCCCCCCTGCACCTCCCATTCCTCTCGCCCCCTGCACCTCCCATTCCTCTCCCCCCCTGCACCTCCCATCCCTCTCCCGCCTGCACCTCCCACCCCTCTCCCCCCTGCACCTCCCACCCCTCTCCCCCTGCACCTCCCATTTTTCTCCCCCCTGAACCTCCCATCCCTCTCACCCCTGCACCTCCATCCCTCTCCCCCCTGCACCTCCCATCCCTCTCCCCCCTGCACCTCCCATCCCTCTCCCCCCTGCACCTCCCATCCCTCTCCCCACTGCACCTCCCATCCCTCTCCCCCACTGCACCTCCCATCCCTCTCCCCCACTGCACCTCCCATCCCTCTCCCCCACTTCACCTCCCATCCCTCTCCCCCCTGCACCTCCCATCCCTCTCCCCCCTCCACCTTCCATCCCTCTCCCCCTGCACCTTCCATTCCTCTCCCCCTGCACCTGCCATCCCTCTCCCCCCTGCACCTCCCATCCCTCTCCCCCCTGCACCTCCCATCCCTCTCCCGCCTGCACCTCCCATCCCTCTCCGCCTGCACCTCCCAGCTAGAGCGCGTCCCCCTGCTGGAGCAGGCTGAGAGGGAAGGGGGGGTCAGGGGGATTAGGGGAGAGCACGCATTCACACAGATTGCTGGCGCGCGCTCGCGCTCCTTCTTTCCCTACCAGGGAAGGGGGTCCGTCATGGGCCGCACGGGCTGCCCCGGCGGGTCACATGCAGCCCGGGCTGTATGTTGTGCAGGCCTGCTCTAGAATATGGTGTAAAACCATATATAAAAGGTTAAAATAGATATACCGCTTTACACACTCTACCCAGTAGATGGCAGTATTCTTATACATGAATAGACTGCACCTACTTATTGACCCTACACCCAGAACAGAGGATTTTATACACATTTTGTATATACATCACATTAATTGCATACTGTATTTGTTAATAAAATGTTATTGTTTTTTATGAGTACAAATGGAGTTGCGTTCTCTCTCTATCCATTCAGTCAAGTATGACTCTCCCTCACTCTATGGATCAGTGGGCTCCATGTCTTCCAATCTCTCATGGCTTCTTTCAATTCTGCTATGTTCAGTCCAGTATCTTTCTTGATGGTATCTAGCCAGTGAATTCTTGGGCAGCCTCTTCTTCTTTTACTACCAGTCATTCCAAGCATAACGTCCTTCTCAAGTGACTTGCTTTGCATGATGTGACCAAAGCAGGAGAGCTTTTGCTTTGTTATTTTGGCCTCCAATGAGATTATCGGTTTGGTCCGTTCCAGGACTGCTTGGTTCGTTATTCTGGTTGTCCACGGAATGCGCAACAGACTTCTCCAGCACCACAATTCAAATGCATCGATCTTTCGCTTATCTGCCTTTCCCAGAGTCCAGGTTTCGCAGCCATACATTGCTATTGGGAAAACGATTGCACCGACCAATCTGCATTTAGTTGCCAAGCTGATGTCTTTACTCTTCCAGATGTTGTTCATACTGATCATCGCATTTCTTCCAAGTGCCAACTGCCTCTTAATCTCAGAGGTGCAGTTGCCATCCGATCAATATTGGAGTTAAAGAAGATTAAATCTTTAACCACTTCAATTTCCTCATTATTGATCTTGATATTAATGTTCGCATTTTTTGCTGTTGTCATGTTTGTCTTCTTAATGTTCAGGTGCAATCCAACCTTCTCACTTTCTTCTTTTACTTTCATGATCAGATGTTCGAGATCCTTCTTGTTTTCAGCCAGCAGGGTAGTATCGTCGGCGTATTGGAGGTTGTTCAGGTTCCTGTTCGCTTCCTCCATCTTCTGGCACTGTTCATTCCAATAGTTCTCTTTCTCCTTTCTAGCCTCTATTTGGAATTCTGCATTCAGTCTTCTGAAATCTTTTCTGTTACCAGTAGCTTTGGCCTTTCTTCTTTCTTCTGCGATGCTGATGGTCGAATCGGAGATCCATTGGGCTGATTTCGATGGTTTCTTGTACGGGACATGTTCTAAGGCTGTTATGATAACGCATGCTTCACTTCTCCCCACAGCTCGTCTGATTGCCTCTCTTCTGTACCGAGTAGGTCGATTCTGTTCTTTACTTCGACGGTAAAGCTGGGGATGATCTTGTATGTATCGAATTTCTTTGTGGCTGCCGTTTCATTGGTGTTACAGAATCTGAGTTTGACTGTGGCTACCACCAGTTGGTGATCAGATCCACAATCAGCACCAGGGTATTCACAAAAATAGTCCTTTGTGGCGCTGCAATCCTGGTGCTTGATGGGTTTTTTCTCTGCGATGAATATGTTGGAAAGAATATGACAACAAAACATATGCTGCAAGACATTATATACTACAGAATTCTTGTTATCACCTTATTGTGAAATTCCCACACAATACAGTACCTGGCTAGATCCCCATAACATGTGAACCTTAGGATACCTTACGAAGGTGAATTCCGGGTATATCTGAAGATGTGTGTGTGATAATCTTCAGTAGACCTTATATCGTTTTAGTGATTTACACTTATTAAACAGTGGAAAAGCACCCTGGTGGTGGTAAAGGATGTGGATTTTGATAGAAAAACGTAACTTGTAGCTAATTATTATCATCAGTATACAGCCGCGGCCCCTTTTATTCTCCAACATCTCCAAATTTTTTTGGTGATTTTTTCCCAATGTCACGCACTTCACCCCGTTCATGCCGCGTTCATACCGCATACAGTATATTCAATATTACGGGGGTCACGCGGTAAGCGGCGGAAAGGCACTTATAAAAAATCAGGCATTTTTCCTGCCTCGGATGCATTCCGGGGGGCTCCGGTGCTGCTATTAATGGTATCAGCTCTGGAGACCTCCGGCATCAATCCCAGGCAGGAAAAGGGCCTTTTTTTTTTTCCTGATTCCCCTGCTTAGTGCATAGACCCCTAAACGAGCGCGAAAATACCGGAACATATTCCGGGGGGGAAAAACGCATCTGCCCGCGGTTATCAAAGCTGCGCCGATTCGGCTGCATTAGGATAAAGGCGGCCGCCTCTGTAGATCACACTGAATGAAGAGATCATCGCTTGTGTTCCACATGAAAAATAAAATGGATAACAAGGTGATTACAAGAATTCAGTAGTTTATAATGTATTGAAGCATATGTTTTGTTGTCATATTCTTTCCAACATATTCATAGGAGAGAAAAAACCATCAAGCACTAGGATTTCCGTGCCACAGAGGACTATTTTTGTGTATATTTAATCAAGAAGGACTTTTGAACAGGCCTTCAAGTCTTCAGGGCTGCAGGACACTGGACTTTTTAACTAATTGGTATCATATCTAACATAGTTGTAACACCGTAGGAAAGTCTATATTTGAGCACTAGAGTTGTGTTTTACTTGATATTCAGCATCAGGGTATGTCTTCACAGCCACGATTGAGCTCTGCCACTTCTTCTGACACAGGAGGTAGTCAATTTGGTTTCTGTAATCTCCACTTGGTGATGTAGCTGCCGTTTGGGTTGTTCAAACCAAGTGTTGGTAATCGTTAGCCGATGTTCTTGACAGAATTGAACCAGTCGGTCTCCTGCCTCATTCCACATACCTAAACCGAATCTTCCAGCAATTTTGGGTTCTACCTGTGAGGAACCGTGAGTCGCACGGACTTATGCACATCCCCGCGCAGGTCCTACGTGCTCGCACTCACCTGCGATCCACTCCGGCACCCGTTGCCAGCTTCCCGCAACCTCCCATTCCTTCACGCGCCTCCTCGCACACGCGCAGGTCTCCCCTGTTGGAGCGGCGCCCTCTATTTGTGCGGCGCGCATGCGCGTACCCCGCATGGCAGGATTGGATACCAGATCGCATCACGCGTCAGCAGCACACGTGTGATGCTCACGCGACGCGTCAAGAGTACTCAAGTCCCATTACAATCACATGTCTGCACACTCTTTACCTATCGCTGCTTCTGTGGAGGCTGCACCTCCGCTCCACCCCCTTTGGGGATTGGTTCTTTCTGCCTATATATGCTCAGCTGTGCCACTGGCACTTTGGCTGAGCATAGATTCTTGTTCCCTGTGCTTACCTCTCCTGTGTCTTAGATCTCCTGCCTTTTCCTGCTTGTGTTTACCTGTGTACCGACCGGGCCTGCCTTTGGACATCCGCTTCTCTGGACTACTGATCTCGGCTATCCTCGACCCTCCATTACACTCCTACCCTGACCACGGCTCTGTACCTTGACCATCCTGTTCTCTCCAAACCCGACCTCGGCTATAACTCCTTCTACAATCCGGACCTCTTCTACACTGACCTCAGCAAGTATAACAACAACCCTGATCTCTCCAAACCACGGCCCGGCTACCAAGACCACTCTATATTCTGGACATTGCCCCTGTGTCTGTGGCTGGTGTTTACTTATTCCTATCTCATTCCCGGGTCTCGTCTTGTTTGTGGTGAGCACAGAATAACACTGCCATTGCTCCCACTTTGGAGTTGAAATCGCCAATAATGTAGATAATGTCCTTATTGGATGTTTGGCTTAGTGCATCTTGAAGTTCGCCACAGAACGCTTACACTTCTTCTTCAGATGCGTCTGTGGTTGGATAGTATATTTGCAGAATCATAATGTCACAAGGTTTCTCTCTGATTCGGATGGCCATTATTCGGTCACTGAGTGTCTGATAACTCTTGGTATCTTTGGCAATTTTCTTGTTCACGATAAGGCCCACGCCTTGCCATCTGGTTGTGTCATTGCCAGAATAATACACCGTGTGCTCGCCAGAATTGAAGAAGCGATTGCATGTCCAATGCATTTCACTGATGCCCAATATGTAGATTCATTTTCCTTTTCACAGTGTCCAATTTTCCTGTGTTCAGACCGTTCAAGTTCCAGTCTGGTTTGGTTTGTACAGCGTAGAGTTGCATTACCATTCGGTAACCTGAGTAATATACTCAGAGATTTATTGAACTCTCTATACCCTTTATTACATACATAAGCTGAACAAGTGCATATATACTGGAATCTTTTTGTTTCCGCAAACTGGGAAAAATGTATGTGCTTCTTTTCCCAAAACAAGAGCAGGACAGGCGGAAAGATGCTGTACTAAAATTATATAAGTTAAACGGATCTAGGTGTCTGGGGTAATTACGGCTTTAAATTCCTTTTTTCACCTTGATCACCAGGGCTCGACACATGCACTTGCCCGCTCGCCACGGGTGACTGCATTTTGTCCGCTAGTGAGTGTTTACCTGGGGCGCGGTGCATCTTATCCCCTGCAAATTGTACTCTTTCCTCTGCAGGTCCTGAAAAAATGGCCGTGCGGCATCGAATGACCCTGCATTGCCATGGTAATGTGACATCATAGCGTCCTGTTGCCATGGCAATGTGGCATCATTTGACGCTACACGGCCATTATTTCAGGACCTGTAGGGGAAAGAGTACAATTTGCAGGGGAGAAGATGGAGATTGCCGCACCACGCCGCCGGACCCTGCGTCAGGTTAGAGTCGTGAGGGATGGTGAGGAATTTTTTGTTGGGGGGGCAAGTTACTTTAAGGAAAAACACACTCACTCCCCCGCCCCCCAAGTTTGTCGAGCCCTGCTGATCACATTATTTTATTAAATCTCCAAATATAGTTGACCTCTCTTGCAGTACCTCATGATGTACCACTAATACATTAGCTTTGCAAAAAAAATAAAGTGAACTAATTATTTGGGCAGATTTTTAAAGAATGTGGGGTACTGTACATTAAACATGACCGTGGCCATTTTAGATGTCAAAATAACAAGGTAATCATTTAAAATATAGAAGCCAACAAAAAAGAAGCCCTGATCTACTAAGTGTCAGGATCGGGCTCAGGCTCCGCACCCATGACGCATCTCGTGATGTCACAAGAGTGACACACAGGCGCCGCCAGGAAGTAAACCACAGCAGGAACCGTCTCCAGGCTCCGACCCCGTGATGACACGGGGCAACCTACGGGGCACGCTGGCAATGCGCGGACACAAGCAAACAAGTGGTTAATTCTCTTAATTATTCCTCAGCTGCTGTGCACCCCGCCCCTGCCTATCAGTGGACAGCCTATGTCTGATTGCATTCATTACTCTGCAGCTGTGTGCTTTCCTACCATTGCTGCCTGCCCTTTAATTTCTCAGCCAGCCCTGCTACAAACGTCTGAGCATAAACTTTGGTTTATGTGTCTTGTGCTCCCTCAAGCTACTTGGTTTTGCCTTATCTTGTCTTTCCTTCCTGTTGTGACCTCAGCTCGTACTTGGACTCCTGACTTCTCGGCTCCCTTGACCTCAGCTCGCTTCTGGACTTCCACTCTCTTCTCTCCTCAACCACAGGTATGGATATATGACAATTCTACACTCCCAAACCCAGACCACGGCAAGTACGTTCTACCTACCTGACCTCTACTACCCTGACCCGGCTATATCACCTCCACTCTGCACACCGGACGTGGCTGCTTGGTTGTTGGTAGGTGGCTATTAACATCCCCACCTCAGCCTCGCGGTCCTGCCTTGGTTGTGGTGAGCACTCGTCACACTAAGCAGACATAACTCTTATGTAACCTTGATAGATCACTGGGTCTAGTCCAAGCTCATGGGACTAGAGATGGATAAACCTGTCAAAATGCAGGAGGGGAGGAGGAGGTCTCCAGTTGTATGTGTATATATATCCTCTCAAACCTCCCTTTAAATAAATTAGGGAGACACACTGTGCTGAAAATGGAGCAAAGCTGAGGTACCCTGTGATATATGCAAATGGTTATGAAAAGTATATTTAAATGAGCCACAGCCCAACTATATGATCAATTAACCTTTAAAGTAAAATTAGTTTGATTGAAATAACCTACACCAGACACAAAAATAGGAGTTGGTAAGGCAGTTGCACAATTTCTTAAACCATCATAATAATACAGAACTCAAACCATTATATAATGAAGTTAACCTCTCAGCCAGAGAAACATAATTCATAAATAACAATGGCTACGCTTCACAGCCAGCAACCTAAATTACCATTACAACCAAACCAACAATTTAACCATTCCTGAGACCATGCTTAGAATGAACCTTTTTCCAAACTTGTGCTGTGATAGATAAAAGTTGGCAGTAGAACCAAGTGACTGTAATGACACTCCTAATAATGTATTATTTTTAATATTTAATATAACCTACAAGATATGTATTGAGAGTAATGAACTCCTACGTGTGTCTTACAACATTGAAACAGTTTTAGCTGCCAAAGCCTTAAACATTGATCTAATTCTAGGTCAAAATCTTATGCATTTTCAAAGGGACAATGTTACACACCATAAATATTTCACCTTCTGTCAGTTTGTTTGCTGATGTGGACAATGACCTGTTTAAATCAATTAAGTAATCAACATTAATCAATCGTCTTCTGTTTCCAACTCTTTTACATTTTTCCATACCTCTGATTTGTAATGGTGATTATGATAGTCTTATGATGGTGGGGTTTACTAGTTCTAAATAATTTTAAAAATTATAGATATTTAATTAGACAGTCTGCATTAATATGGCAAATGCTGGCTTGGCAGTCCCTAAGCTACACTAGGAGAGGTTATGTGTAAAAGTTTCAAAGCTGTAGAAATAGGATAAAAGGTTTGGCCTAATGAGTAAAAGCATTGTGGCAGATGTATCAACGTAAAAAAGTGTACATAGAAGTTTGTTTAAAAGCATTGCTCCATTTTCTGCTTGTGATTGTATCAAAGACTGTACATATTACCGTGCTCCTCCCTATAGAAGTTTGCTGCTGGTAAAAAGATAGGCTTTGCATATACAAAAACAACGATTCCTGCGCTTCTACCAATTAGACTAAAATAAAATAGTGATCTCATGAATAAGGGTTATTTTGTTAAACCCTTCAGCCAAAGCGTTATAAGCCTGTGCCATGTCATGAGCAGATAAGCACTGAAGTATTGTATTATATGTTGTGTCATTTTGTATGTTGCGCTGGCCTTTCTGTTTTTGTTTATATTAAAATGCCCTTGTGGAGTATGCAGCAAGGAAAAGGATTGACCTAATATTTGTGAGAGACTGTACATAAATATAATAATTATAGAACTATATATATCTATAGAAGTTTGCTGCTGGTAAAAAGATAGGCCTTACATATACAAAAGTAAACCGAACAATTCTTGTGCTCCTACCAATTAGGCTTAAATAAAATATAGATTGTTATGGGAGACCAGGTTTATCAACACATTTATCATATGATCATATGATTGAGCAAAACAAGGAGGTAAAATAAATTGTAATTTATTTCAGGAAAAGACAAGCGCACAATGTAACACAATTTACACAAAAAATACACTTACTTTGGAAATCTGGGTTAACGCAAACAACCTTTCCTAGTTGCAGGGGCTTATGACCAAGCTTATCCTAGTAATCGTTGAAAACAAACAGAAAAATAATCCAGGCAGCTTTTCCTTCAAGTAGCCTCTTCCTCCTTGAGACTTGTGTAAGGAATCGGGGAATACGTCCTTTGCGACGTGTTCCCTCCTTATCTGTCATATGTCAGACCTTCGCTCTGGCACCAGCTCGTGCATGCACCTCTGCTCTGCTTACAGAGCGTGCACGCACGCACAGCTCTTAGAGTGTGCCACGGAGCTTAGCTCCGCCCCCTCGGACATGCCACACTTTTCTCACGCGTGGCGCGCACACGTGACGACATGCACTGCTCCCCAGCTGCGTGGCAAGTACTCGTTTAGCCCACTTGTCTCCTGCAGCCAATCTTTGCCTCCGCAGAGGCCGCACGAGGGAACTCTTGGCCATCAAACTTGCTCTGCAAGAGTGGAGACACCTCCTGGAGGGTACTGAAAATCCCATATCAATTCTTACGGACCATAAGAATTTATTATATATCGAGGGTGCCCGTCGCCTCGGCTCCCGTCAGGCTCGCTGGGCATTGTTCTTTTCCAGATTCAACTATATCATTTCCTACATTCCTGGCACTAAGAATCTAAAGGCTGACGCCTTTTCCCGTCAATTCGTTAGTGAAGACAAATCCGAAGATATTCCTGAGACCATCCTTCCCGCCATATATGTAATTTTTGCTAACTCTTTTGATGTGCTGGACAAGCTCTTGGAGACTCAGACGCTCATTCCCGAGGGTATGGAAGTGTCGGAGGGTTGTTTGTATGCTGCACCTCAATTTCACCAGAAATTTTTGGAGTGGGGTCATTTCTCTAAGTCGGCCGGTCAACCGGGTACAAAGAGGACTCCGATTTGATCAGACGCACCTTTTGGTGGCCTAATATGTCTAAAGATATCAAGGAACTCATTAACTCCTGTTCCATCTGTGCTCGAAATAAGTCTGCTCGCAACAAGCCGTCTGGTCTGCTTCATCCCTTACCTATTCCGGACCGACCGTGGACCCACCTCTCAATGGACTTTATTGTTGAGCTTCCTGTTTCTCGTGGGCTGAATACTATTCTCGTTATTGTGGATAGGTTTTCCAAACAGACCCATTTCATTCCTCTCAAGGGTCTTCCTAACTCTGCCACCTTGGCAGATTTATATCAAGGAGATATTTCGTATTCATGGACTCCCACTCTCTATAGTGTCTAATCAGGGGTCACAGTTCGTCTTGAAATTTTGGCATGCCTTCGCTCAAAGGTTGGAGATCCCTCTTCTTTTTTCTTCTGGGTATCATCCTCAAACCGAAAGAACAAACCAGTCACTAGAGCGATACCTGCAATGCTTTATTTCTGATGCACAGGAGAACTGGGTGGAACTACTCCCATGGGCCGAATTCGCTCATAACTCACTCAGAAATCAGTTTACTCAAGAGTGCCCGTTTTTTTTATTATAAATTATGGGTTTCATCTGGCGTGCCTTCCCATCTCTTCCAACCCTTCCGGAGTTCCAGCAGCAAATTACAGAGTGAACTCGCTCCAAGATTCTTGGAAGAGGATTTAAAGGACTCTGCAGTACTCAGACAAAAGACACAGGCGGATCGCCATTGCCATGAGGCACCCAAATTTAGGCCAGGAGACAAAGTGTGGCTTTCTTCTAAGAACTTAAGATTGAAGACGTCTACACTGAAACTGGCTCCAAGATTCCTGGGCCCATTCACTCAAACAGGTCAATCCTGTGAACAGCGAATTGTGTTACCAGCTTCTACTTACCTTGGTAGCTGGCATACACACAAGTGTATCTTTTCCGGTCGCGAACACCAAAACGGACAGGCATCCGCAGACGGCTACGGAGGGCTTCATTCCTACGCATGCGCACTACGCTCCTAACCACGCTTACACTCGTGGAGGCTAGATTGCAGCTAGTGCTACAGAGTCAGCCCCAGCGCGCGGGACTGTTATCTGGAAGGATTTGAATATTGCCCCTGTATACCCTCTCGAGTGATGCCTAACTGAAGAGGATATCGCTTAGATCGGGATGTATTAAAGTTTTACTATATGTAAGTGTTTACTTTTCTCTATTTTTTATAATACACTATATTACTCTTACCTTGGTGCGCTCCTGTGTTCCTTTTTTCTTGGTTGGAGCCACAGATCCACAGAGGTCGGTCCCCGCGACAGCAGGGGAGTGCCCCTCCCGGGAGCAGACGCCGAATAACAGCATATTACCGTTACCAAGAGGAATGCTTGGAGCAGACCGGCCATGACGAGAGGGGATACTCTCTAATTATCCACTGCCCGTTACCTTCTTGCTTCCGGTAAGCGGGTATTCCAGCTACAGCAGGAGTGTATTAATGGGACCTATTCATTCTCTTTCTTAGCAATAATATTTGCGTTTTATATATTGTGTTTTATTAAATGTGTATTTTATAACTATCAGTCACCTGTCTGTTCTCAGCATTTGTTGTTTTATTGTGATTTTGTGTATGTGGGTTTATTTGTTTTGGTAATCATACAGTATTATGCTATGTTATTTCATTTATTTTCATTCCATGTTTGATCATCAACACGTGGAATACTCCATTGGACCTACCAGTGCCATCGATTCTTGTTGTATATATCCTTTATTTATGTGTTGATATATGTGCTGAGCGCCAGGGATATAACACTCTTTCCACTCCATCTTTCTGACCTGGGGTCGGAGTTATATCATAGGCAGCCAGCCATTCTGTTTTAGAAACTAGCGCTTCCTTATTCGTTTTTCTGTAGTACTTATTACAAGCCTAACAAACCAAAACAATGTAATTCCTCCTATCAAGATAAACATTAATATAAAACACAGATATTTACAGATTTACAAGTGTTCCCTTCTGAAACCCTGACGAAATGATGGGCCGCTTTAACCCCTGACATAGCGAATGCCAGCCTCCTTAAAAAAAAATCACCCTATGGGTAAAAGTTGTGCCGCAAACACATTTACACCAACTATCTCAGTTTCTTCTATGGCAGCCTAAACGTCTCAATCGTATCCACCACAATGCCGACAGATTACGGGCCCTCCATTTTCTCCCTATTCAACGGCACCCACAATACTCCATCAACTCCTGAGTCAGCTAGATATCAAGCTTTAAACAATTCAAAGAGGACTTTTTGGCTTTTAAAATGACAAATTAAAAAAAGTTCTTACTGATTACAAGGAAGACAATATTTATGGTTTAAGAAAGAACAACATACTTTTTGTCCACGTTTACATCAATTACTTCTTTTCATCAGATCACCATTGGCAAAAACAAGAAATTCCCCGCAAACTAGATCCAGGGTTCCGATATCTTATAGAGAACTCAGTAGTTTTTTATTTAATTGTTATTGTCAGACGAGTTGACAGTTCTATCAAAAGGTTTGACTTTTGTACCAACCACTTGTTTTAATCGCTTTCATTTTGAAGTGGATACGTTTTAAACCTCTGTTTAATTTGAAGTCTTTTTTTGCAGGTAATGTGGGTACTCATGGAGCAAGTTCCAACATGTTCAAATGCAGATCACAGTTTATGCCTCCGGTACTTAATGCATCTGTGAGTACTGCACCTATCTTGTTAAAATAAATGAATAAGACATTTTTTTCATGTACTGTATAGTATGAGAATAAATTGACGCGTAAAAAGTATTTTGCATTACAATTTCTCTCTAGGGATGCAACACTCATAATTAAACCAGTAGATAAGGAGAGTGGGGTTGTTGTGAATTTCTATGAGAAGTATAAAAGAGAGGTTTTAACTCAACTAAGTGATTCTACATGTTATCAGCCTCTGACTCATGATTGTACCTTGGACTACAAGCAGGAGATTGATACAGTAGATATGAAGATGGCCTTGGATAATGACTGGATAACGATGTTGCTGTTGTTTTAATGCAGAAATATCCTATGCGACCGTAATTGCAGCTACTGACTCTTTTACAGCTGTTGGCTCAGTGTGTGGATTATTAACTACAAAGATGTTATTAGAATTCCATCATATATTAAGGATACATCAGATTTTCTGGAAAAGCTATGGGGATATCATTTTGATCACATACTGCTCTAGTGGTTACAATGGACATTTCCTCTCTCTACATAAATATCTTATATAAAAGGGGGTATAAAATAAGTGAGGCTTGTACTACATCATGACAACCCCACTGCCCACTACATTTTAGATGACATTCTTGCAATTAGTCCAGTATAAAAACTATTTAAAATTTTAGAGGCAGTTTTTTTTTCTGCAGACCCAAGGCACTTTAATGGGCAGTAGCCTTTGCTTCTGCATAACTGAATATATACACGGGAGCATATGAAGAAAAGTACAGCATGTCATGAAAAGCCCATATGCACAATACATCAAACTTTTTTTTATTATTTGGCAGGGTTCTGAACAGCAGTTGAGGACCTCTTGACATCCTTGCTGGACTCATCTATGTAGTACTACTGTAGATTTATAATATTTTTAGATTTATATTGTGATTTTGAGTGCCAGTTCATATTGTTTTATTTGACAATTTTTGTAGTCCCTTATGTTGACCTAGATCACCTTCTTTGGCAAGGTTTTTTTTTTTTTTTTTTTTTTTTTTAACCTGCTAGTTCTTTTTGAAGTGAAACTTCTTTAGCGGCGTGAATGTAGTTGATTGGAGACGGAAGTCAGTGGTGACGGAAGTGACATCATTCCTGGCAGAAGAGGCCATCAGCATAGCCAGCTTCCACCAGGAGGAGTCAGCACTGGACGGACGGACACACACACACACACCACAACCTTCCCCACCAACGGTGATCTGCTGAACACCCTCCCTGCCCACCTCTCCCCCGTGATGTGCCGAACCCCCCCCCCAGTGAGCTGCAGAGCACCCCCCATGTCCCCGTTCCTCCGCTGGTGGTCTGGCTGCTGCAGGACACATACAGCCGTGTCCGGAGCTCCGCCTGGGGAGAGAGTGGGGGCTGCTCTGACTGTGCCTCAGTACCTCTGCCCGGGAGAAGGAGAGAGGGGGGCTGCTCCGGCAGAAGGTACCAGCAGCAGGCTGGCTGGCTGGCTGGCTGGCTGCAGCAGGACACTCACAGCCGTGTCCGCAGCTCTGACGAGGGTGGGGAGCATCAAGAGAGAGGGGACACAGAGAAAGACACACATACGAGAGACACACACACTGACTGACACATACTGTACTCACACACACACGGAATACAGTTACTATAGCTAAAACACGTGTTCTAAGTCAAATTTCTTTGCGTTTTGGCTCTAAAATTGTATTTTGATTTTTAATTAAAACATCACCATTACAAATACAATTTCTGTGACAAAAGACAAAGAAGTTTCACTTAAAATGTGCGTGATCGGCACACACAGTCTATTACTGTTTTGTATTTTTTTGTTGTTTTATATTATCTATGGAATAATTAAGGCAAGAATTTCAAGCTATTTCTTTAAAAGCTGAAACTTTCACCTATAGTGACTGAGACATTGAGAGGATCCTTCTTAAACCTACCCCTCAAGAAGCTTTTGGTCCAGATACTTCACGTGATATACGGAGAGATCTTGAAAATTTTAAATTGAAGGAAATTGAGCTATATCTCCATGGATTAGTTTAAACTGAATATTTTAAGGAGAAACATATGATACGTGGTTTCCGTATCCAAAATCAACCAACAATAATCAGATACAATCAGGAGTTTTGCACCCATTGGGATATTAAATAAGGAATCGTTGGATCTCATACTATTAGTTATCAAAGAAGTTACAGTACTCAAGTTACCAAGGTAAGTCATAATTTTCTCAAAACTGAGGTTCAAATCGATCATTTGAAAACTAGAGGTCATTAACCCCACTGGTCGGTCAGCTAGATATCAAGCTGCAAAAATCAATGCCCTCATTTAATCAGATCCCCATTGGCAACCACTGAAATAACACATCGGAAGCTGAGGGTTTATCTACTTCGAAGTCAGGTTCAGTTCTGGGACATTCTAACCCAATTCTTTTAGGCCAAAGCAGAAAACAAGAAGGGTTAGGAGACAAAAGAAAAACAAGGAATCCCCTGTGAACCAGATACAGGGTTAAAGCTGCAGACCAAGCAATATCCTATATGTGTTTTTTTATTTTTTATTAAATAAATCAGTTCTGTACTGTAAGAGATGTGTGCAGAGGTGTATTTAATGTAGACCGATTGGGGTGAAATTAAATCCAGGCTTTATTGTGCCTGTTGTTTTAACAAGACAAAACATTAAAAATAAATAAAATAGAGAGACTTCCGGTGACGTCACCAGGGATGGCTGGGTGAATGAGGAGCTCCGTGGATCTACTGCATAAGATACCAAAAAAAAAGGCACCTAAAAGCAAGAAATTTCCCCTCAATTTAACCCATAAGCAGAGATAAACGCTCCCCAAGATGACATCGAAGGGAAAGAAACAGACTGCTCATGGAAGTGCTAACTTTTTCTCGCCGCATCAGAAGAAAGCAGAGGAGCCTGCAAAGAGGCAAGATGGCGGCGGAGCACGCGGCCCTCCGACCCCCTCGTGTGCCGGAGACCCGGTGAGAGACCACCCAGAGTCAAGAGAACCCCTAACAAGGGGCTACATGGAGGAACTCTTTGCCTCGATGCACGAAAAGCTGCATCTGTCCCTAAAAACGGACATTAAGGAGGCAGTGCGGGACATCAGGGAAGAAATTGCCTCCCTAACAACCAGGGCAGCTGAAACGGAAACCAAGGTGGAGGGAGCCCTGAGCCGACAGACGGCGATGGAGGAAGAAATTGCCCACCTAAGGGAGGAAATCGAGGCCTTAAGGGAGAACCAGGAAGAACAAGAAAATAGGGATAGACGACAGAACATCAGAATAAGGAATGTCCCTGAAGCGGTCTCCCCAACACAAATAAAAACTTACCTCCTTGAACTGTTTGAAATGATTTGTGGAGATATACCAGAGAGGGATCTCGAAATCGATAGGCCCACCGAGCCCTGGGGCCCAAATCAGATGACCCAAAGAGAAGACGGGATATAATTGTGAAGCTACACAGCTATTCTACCAAAGAAAGACTCCTAACAGCCAGTCGCGAGATAGAACCCCTCACCTTCAAGGACGAACCTATCCAACTGTACAGCGACCTATCGAGGATGACAGTACTACGACGCAAGGAGCTGAAACCCTTAACATCCTTCCTACGAGAAAAGGAAGTGAAATATAGATGGGGCTTCCCATTTAAATTGGTTGTTAACAAGGGGGGACGGTTCTTCACGATGAAGCACCCCGAGGACATGTCACCATTCGCCCAAGCTTTAGGCCTAACACCCCCTCCGTCATGGATGTCGACCCCCCCACATCGGGGGCGCGAGGAAGAGAGAGACGGCCCAGCTCGAGCATCTGAGAGGATTGCCGCCCTCCAACAGCGAACAAAAGACAAATAAATAAATAAACAAATCTGGACTTACCTCGGGACCCCTGGATGGAAGAGCTGCGGAGATCACCCCCCACTCCGAGGACGGAGCCTCACTGCGACTTCCCCGGAGGACGGATGCCACGTGGATCGCTCGGCGGTTCCCTTCCCGCGAGATGAGGAGCCACCGCGCGATCTCCTGACCCCGGCGTTCAAACCCGAGAAATTCCCCAGCAGGACATCTCGCCTCGCCGAGTGATGGGAGCAGCCACTTGGTTCCGGCCCCGAGATTTCGGCACCCCGGCTGGGGATTTGCGCTGATGACGCAAGGGAACCAGTGACTGCCTAGCTCCGTCGATCATGAGAAGGTGGAGGGCTCGTGGGGGTTTCCGTGGGGGCGGCGGGGGGATCCTTACTACAGCCTCTGAACGAGAAGGGTTCGCAAAGCCATGCTGCCCTCCCTCTGCCCCCCTGGGTGCCCCCCCCCCTATGTACAACGGGGAAGTCCCCCCCCGAATAATTACATAATAGTGTGAGGCTATACAGGACGGGGTGTCCCCAGCGGGGGAAAAATAATAATGAGTGTTCAATACGCATTAGGACTGTCCTGGTAACCCCCTAAAGCTGACAGGCGAATAAAAGTGTAACGGGACAGAGCCCCACCTGTTAGCCTCCACCGACACATATAAACAGGCTATAGCAGCCCCCCCCCCCTCCAGCGCCTCCCCCCCTCCAGCGGCTCCCCCCCCCCTCCGGCGGCTCCCCCCCCCCTCCGGCAGCTCCCCCCCCTCCGGCGGTCCCCCCCCCTCCAGCAGCTCCCCCCCCCTCCAGCGGCTCCCCCCCTCCAGCGGCTCCCCCCCTCCAGCGGCTCTCCCCCCCCCTCCAGCGGCTCCCCCCCCCCTCCAGCGGCTCCCCCCCCCTCCAGCGGCCCCCCCCCTCCAGCGGCTCCCCCCCCCCTCCAGCGGCTCCCCCCCCCCTCCAGCGGCTCCCCCCCCCCCAATAGCTCCCCCCGAAGCGCTAAGGAAAGAGCCCAACGGGGACAAATCATAACATATACGGAAGGTATACACGCAATTGACATAAGATGAGCGCCATCTGCTGGATAAGCCATATATCACCAGGTCTGTTCTTCAATTCGAAAAATAAATACATGATACCGACGACATGTGAATGTATATGGAATTTTGCAGCCTCTCCCCCATCCTCTCCCCCCCCCTCCCTTCCCCCCTCTCCCCCCCTCCCCTCCCTCTCCCCCCTCTCCCCCCTCCCTCTCCCCCCTCCCTCTCCCCCCCCTCCCTCCTCCCCCCCCTCCTCTCCCCCCTCCTCCTCCTCCCCCCCCTCCCTCCCTCCCCCCTCCCTCCCCCCTTCTCTCCCCCCCTCTCCTCCCCTCCCTCCCCCTCTCCTCTCCCCCCCTCCCTCCCCCTCCTCTCCCCCCCTCCCTCCCCCCTCCTCTCCCCCCCCCCTCTCCCCCCCCTCCCCTTTCCTCTCCCCCCCCTCCTCTCCCCCCCTCCCCTCCTCCTCTCCCCCCCTCCCTCCTCCTCTCCCCCCTCCTCTCCCCCTTCCCCCCTCCTCCTCTCCCCCCTCCCCCTCCCCCCCTCCTCCTCTCCCCCCTCCCCCCCTCCTCCTCTCCCCCCCTCCCCCCCTCCTCCTCTCCCCCCCTCCTCCCCTCCCCCCCTCCTCTCTCCCCTCCTCTCCCACCCTCCTCCCCTCCCCCCCTCCTCTCTCCCCCTTCTCCTCCCCTCCCTCCCCTCCTCCCTCCCCCCTTCTCCTCCCCCCTCCACCTCCCCCCCTTCTCCTCCCTCCCCTCCTCCCTCCTCCCTCCCCTCCTCCCTCCCCCCTCCCCTCCTCCCTCCCCTCCTCCCCTCCTCTCTCCCCCCTCCCTCCCCCCCTCCCCTCCTCTCCCCTCCTCTCTCCCCCCCTCCCCTCCCCCCCTCCTCCCCTCCTCCCTCCCCCTCCCTCCCCCCTCTCTCCCCCCCTCCCCTCCTCTCTCCCCCCCTCCCCTCCCCTCCTCCCTCCCCCCTCCCTCTCTCCCCCCCTCCCCTCCTCTCTCCCCCCCTCCCCTCCTCCCTCCTCCCCTCCTCTCTCCCCCCCTCCCCTCCTCCCTCCCCCCTCCTCCCTCCCTCCCCCCTCCCCCCCATCCCTCCCTCCCCTTTCCCCCTCCCTCCCCCCCACCCCCCTCCCTCCCCCCCTCCCCCCTCCCTCCCCCCTCCCTTTCCCCTCCCTCCCCCTTTCCCCTCCCCCTCCCTCCCCCCCCTTTCCCCTCCCCCCTCCCCCTCCCCCCTCCCCCTCCCTCCCCCTTTCCCCTCCCCCTCTCCCCCCTTCCTTCCCCTACCTCCCCTCCTCCCCACCCCCCCTTCCTTCCCCTACCTCCCCTCCTCCCCACCCCCCCTTCCTTCCCCTACCTCCCCTCCTCCCCACCCCCCCTACCCGCCAGCATGGGTGCTCCAAATTAAAGCATAAGTTATACAGTATGTGCACTGACACCCCAAAGGGGGAATGTTGAAAGTTATTGAAATGTGTTGAATCCGGTTTTAGGCTCACACAGCCACTCCGAGTTGAAAATATGTTATAATATAATATGAGACCACCCCTGACCTACTCATATAAGATATGTTCCCTATTCTCTCCCCCCCACCTTTCATCCACCTCCCCCCTCCTCTCCCCCTCCCCCCCTCCTCTCCCCCCTCCCTCCCTCCCCCTCCTCCCCCCTCCTTCCCCTCCCTCCCCCTCCCCCCTTCCATGTCCCTCCCCTTCCCCCTCCCCCCCTCCCCTCCCCCCTTCCTTCCCCTCCCCCCTCTCCCCTCTTCCTTCCCCTCCCCCCCCTCCTCCCCACCCGCCCTACCCGCCAGCATGGGTGCTCCAAATTAAAGCATAAGTTATACAGTATGTGCACTGACACCCCAAAGGGGGAATGTTGAAAGTTATTGAAATGTGTTGAATCTGGTTCTAGGCTCACACAGCCACTCCGAGTTGAAAAGATGTTATAATATAATATGAGACCACCCCTGACCTACTCATATAAGATATGTTCCTTATTCTCTCCCCCCCCACCTCCATCCCCCCCCTCCCTTCCTCCCCCCTCCCCCTCTCTCCCTCCCCCTCTCCTCCCCCCCCCTCACTCCCACCCTCGCCCTCCACCTCCCTCCCCCCTCGCCACCCCCCCCTCACTCCCACCCTCGCCCCCCCCCTCGCCACCCCCCTCCCTCCCCCCCTCGCCACCCCCCCTCACTCCCACCCTCACCCCCCCCCTGTTTTGCCAGCACAGGTGTTCCAAATTAAACATAAGTTATATGTACACTGTGGCCCCAAAGGGAAATGTTGAAAGTTATTGAAATGTGATGATTCTAGCTTGTGGCCCACGTATCTCCTCTGTGCTGAATGTGGCTATAATATGTCATGGGGCCCCCTTTGGACTACTCATACAAACACGTTCCCTATCCTAACCCCTCCCCCACCATTCACCCCTTCCCCTCCTCCGCCCGCTATCACTTCCCCCTCTGCCCTCTCCCTCCCTCCCTCTCACCTCTCACCCCAGCCTCCCCTTCCTCTCCTCCCACCCTCCACCTTATCCCAACCCCCCGACCAAATATTCCCTCTCCGCCACACTAACCAACTTGAACCTAACCGGCCCTCCTACTCGTGACTCCAACATTAAACCCAAGTCAGAAACAAGGTGTACTCAAAAACACTAGGTAAAGGTCCACGTCTCCCTGCCCGACCAGAGAGGAGACAGACCCGGAACCACCTCCCAAGGGCCTTAAGCCCAACAACCGGCTAGTAGACTACCGGTCACTACTTGTACTAGGCCACTCAAAAGCCTAGTCCTTTTCATTTTCTTCTCCACAACCCCTGCTGATACTGTCCCAGCAGAACTTCCACCCCCCTACCCACCCCTGTACTTCCCCTCCCCCCTCCTCCCCCCCCTTCCCCTGGGGAGGCGACCCAAACGTAGAGACACACGCCCCACAGACCGCACGGCCCCACACCCTAAAGGAAATAAACGAAGCGCTAAGCAGGACCTCGCCGTTGGGAAAAGTGAGGCCCTAAAAAACTATGCTGATAAAGCTCCTATGGCTAGCATATCTGCAATTAAATTGGTCTCTCTTAATGTAAAAGGTCTACAAAATAATAGAAAAAGACGATTAGCTCTTCAAGAAATGAAGAGATCCGGTGGAGATATCATTTTCCTCCAGGAGACGCATTTTACATCTCAGGATCCGCCTAAAACATTCCAAAATGCATTCCCCTTGGGGTTTTATTCCTCATTTAGCAGTAAAAAAAGGGGAGTTGCAATTTTAGTCCGCCAAGGAACCCCATTCAATTTAACAAAAACAGTAACAGATCCAGAGGGTAGATTCCTTGTGGTGTATGGCACACTCACGGGTACGGAAATCGCTCTGGTCAATCTATATGCCCCAAATGAAAACCAGATAGTATTTCTGAAAAAAGTACTAGAGGACTTAGACCCGAGATACCTGTCATCAGTGATAGTGGGGGGAGACCTGAACATGGCCCTTGACCCAACAGAAGATAAATCATCCACCCCAGGCCGACCACACCTGCCCCAATCCCTTAGCAAAGGGAAGAGATTCAGAGAAATACTAAAGGAATTTTCCTTGATGGATATATGGAGAACCCAACATCAGGGCCAAAGAGACTACACATTCTTCTCAGCACCTCACCAGACCTATTCTCGTATTGATTACTTTCTGGGATCCAGAAATATCCTAGAGGCCTCAGTAGGCTCAGACATAGGCCCAACGTCCTGGTCAGATCATGCGCCAATCACTTTAACCCTATCGGTCCCCTTCATAAAAACATTCTCCTACAATTGGAAATTAAATGACACACTGCTAAATTGCCCAGAGGTGGAGAGAAAGATCAAAAAGGCCCTTAAGGAGTACTTCATTAACAATTGTGGTACGGTCTCATCTCCTGCAATACTGTGGGAAGCCCATAAGGCTGCAATCAGAGGTAACTTTATCTCAATTGCCTCCCACAAGAAAAAAGTCAAGGCAAAAATAACAAAGGATCTGACAGAGAAAATAACCAATTTGGAACAACAACATAAAATTAACCCTTCAAAAAGAATCTATAAAGCCCTGATCACCGCTAGAAATGAGTTAAAGAACATCCAACTTGAAAGGGTGGAAAAGGCCCTCAAATGGACAAACCAGAGGTATTACGATAAGGGTAATAAGGCTGATAGACTGTTGGCCTCTAAACTAAGAGGCGTACAAAAAAGATCCCAGATCACGGCGATCAGAAAGGGGTCTGGTGAGGTGCTATATAACGAGAAGAAAATAGGGGACGAATTCACTAAATTTTATACTAAACTCTACAATTTGAAGACTCAAAAGGGGGCCTCAGAGTCGGCAAAGGCGGAAGCAATCTTAAGCTATCTAGCTGATTGTGATCTACCCAAGTTGACGGAGGAAGAAAATTCCCACCTCAACTCCAAAATCACGAAAGAAGAACTGATATCCGCGGTAAAGGTCTCTAAAACATCCAAAGCACCAGGCCCAGATGGCTTCTCCAATACCTATTATAAAAAGTTCCTCCCAATCCTGACCCCGCATTTGATGAACCTGTTTAACTCATTCCTGGAAGGGAACCCGATCCCTTCATCAATGTCCCTAGCTAACCTGGCCATTATTCATAAAGAGGGGAAAGACCCAACACAGTGTGGGAGCTACAGACCCATTTCACTTTTAAATAATGATTTGAAACTATATAGTAAAATCCTGGCGAATCGGTTGAACCCCATTCTGCCAAGATTAATAAATATAGACCAGGTTGGGTTCGTCCAAGGGCGTCAAGCCTCGGACAATACCAGAAAGATTTTTGACATCATTGAACACGTCCATCTTACAAACTCCAAGGCAATGCTATTAAGTTTAGATGCAGAGAAGGCATTTGATAGAATTGATTGGCTTTTCCTCACTAAAACGTTGGAGAAATTCGGTTTCAAAGATACATACCTAGAAGGAGTAAAGGCGTTGTACCAAAACCCGTCAGCAATTGTAAAACTACCAGGAGGAAACTCAGAGAGATTCCAAATAAAAAATGGTACAAGACAGGGATGCCCCTTGTCCCCCCTCCTCTTTGCTCTCACTATAGAACCCTTGGCGGCTAAAATTCGAAACAATATAAATATCCAGGGCATAACGATTGGAAAAATAAATTATAAGATCTCCCTGTTTGCCGATGATATCATTCTAACGCTAACCAAGCCTCAGACCTCCCTTCCCAATCTTCAGAAGGAGCTCGAGGACTTTGGAGGTATATCAGGATACAAAATTAATAGTGATAAATCGGAGGCCCTAAACATCAGTCTAACAGAGCCAGAAGTGAAACTAATCAAAATAAACTTTGCATACAAATGGAGCCCTTCACACATCAAATACCTGGGAGTGAATGTATCAAGGGACTACCAGTCACTATATCAGTGTAACTACCCAGCTCTCTTTGACAAAATCAAAAAGGATTTGAGCAAATGGGAAGATTACCAAATATCATGGATCGGAAGGATGATATCGCTAAAAATTAATATTCTCCCAAGATTACTGTATTATTTCCAAACCCTTCCGGTCCATGTCCCCGGCTCAGAGCTTAAAAACATCCAAAACAGGATGTTCCATTTCATTTGGCAAGGCAAGGCAAAAGACCCAGAGTAGCCCGATCAGTTCTGCTGTCATCACGGGGGAGAGGGGGCATGGGAGTCCCGGATATCCAAAAATATTATCAGGCTGCTCAACTAAAGCAAGCGGTACTATGGAACGCAGACTCGACCCAAAGATGTTGGCTCCAAATAGAAACATTCTATGCTAAAATGCCTTCTCTGCCAGCATGCCTATGGAGTATGGAAAGGGGAGACATGCCACCGCAAAAATTTAAACTAAGAACAGCAAGGCACACATGGGAAGTTTGGCTAAAAACTAAAAACAAATATAAGCTCGCCTCCACGGGCTCGCAACTTACACCAATATTTGACAACCCTAAGTTCCCACCGGGATGTGCATCAAAACAGTTCGACCAACTAAAATCAGAAGGAATAAAGACGCTAATGGACATAATGTGTCTAGGAAGTCTCTTAAGCTACCGAGACCTGAAAGCAAAATATAAGATCCCGAACTTGGATGCGTTTAAGTACCTCCAAATCAGACATTTCGCTCAAAAAGTATCGCCAAGCCTGGAATTCCCCTTTCCCACTAGATTTGAGAGACTCTGCAAGTCTGACTCGGACCAAAGGGGACTAATATCCAAGATCTACTCGGAAATGGAAACAAGGGAGGGATCTCCTCAACATGACTACATGTTTAAATGGGCCGCGGACCTAAATATAACTATTGAGGAGGAAGACTGGAAAGAAATCTGGGGAGCGGCCGCAGAGACATCCATCTGCACCACTACAAGGGAAAACATTTATAAAGTACTCTTCTATTGGTACCTCACGCCAGTGAGATTAAAACAAATCTACCCTCTGGCATCAGATCTGTGCTGGAGAGGCTGTGGCCAAAGGGGGGACATGGCCCATATATGGTGGGCATGTCCAGAAATTAAGAAATACTGGACTACGGTCCAAAATTTAATAAAAGAGGTCACAGACCTCGAGTTACCCATTGAGCCATTGACCTACCTACTGGCCAGACCAACTGAGGAAATTGGTCGCCCAACTAGGAAATTGATCTCCTTTATCCTCACAGCGGCGAGATGTGAAATAGCGTCCTCCTGGAAGAAGGTAGCCCCCCCTACTAAGGGAATGATTAAAAAAAGAATCAACGAAGTGATGCTTATGGAAAAGCTTACAGCCTACCTAAAGCAAAAAATTAAACCATTCGAAAGGGTGTGGGAACCGTGGATGACATTACAGGACTAGGGTCCCCTTCCAGGGTCGAAACAGGAA
Source organism: Ascaphus truei (assembly GCF_040206685.1). Classification (NCBI taxonomy): domain Eukaryota; kingdom Metazoa; phylum Chordata; class Amphibia; order Anura; family Ascaphidae; genus Ascaphus; species Ascaphus truei. Next base: position 91,199,495 of record NC_134485.1, read on the forward strand.
TCCCCTTCATAAAGGACTACTACCCTAATAAACTGGGACGCAGGCCGCCCAGAAGAAGATACACTCTCCCGCCCCTCCCCGCCCCCTCTTTTCCTCCCCCTCCCCCCCTCCCCCACACCTGTTCTTCTCCTTCTTCGGTACTATACTAAGCTTCCCCCTCTTGGGGAGTGCTCCTCATGGGCAAGTTTCCTTGCCTCTCTTCCACAAAATTTGAAAATGGTGTAATATGTTGGGATGTAAATGTTGACAATTGCATATATGTAACTGTGTATCTACCCAATAAAAAAGTTTGGAAAAAAAATAAATAAAAAAAAAAATAAAGGCCTACTCCGGTTTGGAGAATATCTAAACCTTTACTCCAGCCCTCTCTAACTGGGTGGCTAGCTAAGCTAGTTACCACACACACACACACACACACACACACACACACACACACACACACACACACACACACACACACACACACACACACACTCTATATATATACAGTACAACAAGAAAAGTCTCATCTGTTTCTGTTGTTGTAGCTGTAGGGGAAGGCCTCTCTGCTCTCCTGGGTCAGCACCCTTGTGTGATATGGAAATGTCCGTGTCCAGGTATCTCTATACTTGTCCCCTTGTCTTGCTGTCTGCATACAGTCCTTCTGTGTGCATCAAGACATCATCTTTTCCTCAGGTCAGCCCAGTTGTGAACTAAGGAAAATCTCTGCAGTCTTCCTTCTCCTTATGTCAGCCCAAATGTGAGCTAAGAAATCTCTCTCCTGTGTCTCACATGAGGCTTTTTAGAGCTCTCATTAGTCCAGGTGGAGACTAGTTAATTGAGTGGCTGCAATTAACTATTTCTCTTCTGGATTCTCCGAGCTCTGAGGATGCTTTATGTTAACAGGGATAAGTCCCTGTTACATGTACTATGAGAAAATATTTGTAGCATTTAAAAAAAAAATAACAATTCTGAATGACATTTATAGGACTATAATGTAATAAGCATTTTCTGTTTCCATAGGAACCATTTACAAAATCACATCCCTTTCCTCTTCTAAAACAGGCACTGTCCCACCCCTTTTTGAGCCCTGCACTGTCTCTAACAGTGCACCAATTGTATATAGTGACTGCCTGGTCACATGATCTTCCACACAGAACTTTGCATCTTTAGGCTGCGCTTATAGTGCCGGCGACAGCGGTGGGGGTCTTTTAAAAATGTATTGGGGCGGTGGGGTCTTTTAAAAATGTATTGGGGCGGTGCGGGTCTATTACAAATGTATTAGGGCGGTGGGGGTCTGTTAAAAATGTATTGGGGCAGTGGGGGTCTGTTAAAAATGTATTGGGGCGGTGGGGGGTCTATTAAAAATGTATTGGGGTGGTGGGGGTCTTTAAAAAATGATCTTGAACCAAGAAAATATTTAAGGGGTTCCATTCTGTTTTACAAAATATAAAAGGGTCCTTAAAGAAGAAAACAATATTTTTTATACTCAAATAACTATAAGCATTTTAAATATATATATTTTTTAAATGTTCACTTCAAGGTAAAGAAAATCTATTTTTTTTTTTTTTTTGTACAATTCTATCTAACGTGTTTTGGTGATAAAACTGTTCGTCCCCAAAACTAGAAGTGAATGGTTGTTTTTGTTTAGTTTGTACAATCATTATGATGCATACATTATTAGTCAAACAAGCAGCTTTTATACTTAAAGTTAAGAGTCGGCAAAAAGGCTAACATTAATTTATAACAGGATGCAAAGTAGAATAGTTGCATAGGTCATTGCCTCTTTCTATAAGGAAAGCAGTTGCATTAATTTGTGTAAATGTGTTTTTTTTCTTCTTTTTTTTTGTATCTTATTCTGTGGGACTGCCCTTTTAAAGCATTTCCAGTTCATTGCTTCCCCAACAGTGAAAGGCTTCCATTAAGCCGTCGGGTTTCCTTCACTCTCTGATCAATGTCTTAGTAACAAGAGGAACATAAAATAAACACTATAAAGTAATGTATAGCACTGAGCACCGCTGCAGTAGCAGCACACGTTTGCTTTACACCCCATGGTTAGATTATGGTTGTCCTTGGGGTGGGTCTTAGGCAACTCATTCATTTCCCTTCTTCCTTGCCAGAGATCTGCTGAACACTACACACAGACCTTATAATACCAGGTGCAGCAGAGAGCAGTATGGCGCTGCCAGACAGCACGATGAAGCCAGTGACCCACATCATCTTTGACATGGATGGGCTGCTGCTTGGTGTGTACAATGCATTCTTCCTTTCTGTGTCTTCCTTAATGTCATGTCAGGCACTGCAGCGGAGATCACTCACTGCTGCCACAGCTAACATATCATTTCTCTGCAGTGGGCGTGTGTATCACAGCCGCCCGGGCACCCACATCTGACACTTCTTATGCTAATGATATCACCTTTTTGTTTTTCGACTACGTGACTTTTTTTTTAAAAACACATCTGATACCTTTGCTAAGTGCTGTATACTGTGACCTTTGTGCTGCAGGACATGCATCGAATGAGATGTGTGGAAATGACAGTATTGTGAACAGGTATTGTGTGTGTATTGTAAACAGGAACTACTTTTTGGGAGACGGTGGCGCTGTACATATTAAATCACTAATATGCATACATTGCAATAATATATAAACTCGGAGGGTGGAGGTACAACTCCCCCCCCCCCCCCCATGATTGCAAATATTAATGACTGCGCAGAATAAAGTTTTTTTTGTGCCTGTATCTCCCCCCCCCCGACCCCCATGCTTTGCACATTGCTGCAGAGCCCAGCATAGTCAGCCTGGGTGCAGTAAGCCTCTGTTACCACATTATCTGTTGTACTGTGGCACTTACATTACCACCTTAACTCTACATTATGGGCATGACATATCTACCCCTTGTTTAGAAACGTCCCCTGTGTCGGCGCTGCACGCTCTCCTGCCAGGCTGGTGATGCGTGCAGGTCTATTCCCTGGTCTGTGTAGAGCTGCAGGGGTAAAGACAGGGGCTGTGGCCATGACATAACCGATTAGGTTCGCCCTCATTGCCTGGAGCGTGGCCAGCTCTCCATCGCCAGATCTGAAGACAGTTTTTCTGCCTTCCGAAAAATCTGGTCGCGCAACGCGGCGGCCAACCCTGGTAGTGGGCCTGGCCCCATTGAGGGGCGGCTCTTGTCCCTGCAGCGCAAGCCATAGCGGGCAGCAGGAACCTGGCCTTAGGCTAGGTCCCCAGTGCAGCCGGCGGCGCGCGCCTCTCACCAGCCTCTTACCTCCTCCCTAGCTGTCCCCAGTCACTCCTCGCTTCCTGGCTCACTGCATACTGTGACGCGTCAGCCAGCAGGAGCTACAACAGAATTGTGATCCCGAGCGGCGACGCATCACATGGTGTGCCAGGGAGTCAATCAGAGAGGCGGTTTGCTCCTGCCCTGACCCTCCATTACCGTCCACTTTGAATCCGCCTCTTCAGCTTCTTTATTCCCGGTGATCTGTGTGTGTGTGTGTGTGTGTGTGTGTGTGTGTGTGTGTGTGTGTGTGTGTGTGTGTGTGTGTGTGTGTGTGTGTGTGTGAATATATATCTGAAAAACTGCAGGACACATAGATGAGTTTTAAAACGTTATTCTTCCTTATAAAATTAAATAAATTGACAATATACAATTAATTTGCATGGAGTTTATTTACTCTTTTTTAACATAAAAGCCGTCATGGCCCCGTCCCGTCATGGCTGTGCCCACCCGCCCTGTTTTGGCCACGCCCCCGCGCCTAAGAACAGTGCCTGCAGACCGTAGATCGCGGTTTTGCGCTGTGCACGCGCAGCCACGATGCTAGGCGCGCGTACAGCAGCCTCCAGCTGGGCTTTAGCCTTAGGCCATGTTTTTCAACCAGGGTTCCTAGTAACTCCTGAGTTCCCTGCAATTTTCTGGTCATTTGAAGATTGTATCAAATACAGAAGAATTTAGAATGCATCTGATCACAGAGTTGCTATTAGAGATGGTTGGGGGTTCCTCAGAATTTCACTTAGGGTTCCTTAACCAAAAAAAGGTTGGAAACCACTGACCTAGGGATTATTGTTTCTCAATGCATTGTTGTTTCTCATGGCAGCAAAGGTCCCACTGAAAATCATCCCATTTATCATTATAAAACCATGGTAAATATTAATTTCCATAAAACTAAAGGGGGCTCGTTTATTTGTCTAGCTGACAAAGTAAAGAGCAAACAAATTGCACCATATTTCGCAGGGAAAAAAATATTCCCTTTTTAAATGAATGAGGTTTTCCTCTTTGATAAATCTGATGCTGTATTTTTGTCCCAGATTGGCATCCGGGAGACTTTCATAAATTACCCCATATGAGGAGAACAGGGACCAAAAACCATTGTTTACTTTTGTCAATATTAAAAAGCTGATCACTACCCCTTGCTAACTACTGTAGCATCAGAAATAAATATATATCCTCAGGATAAAAACTTTACCATTTGTTATTACTCTAGTTGAGGCCAGAAGGGGCAGATGGAAAAGAAATTGACATTTGAGCCATGACCATGTAGAGCAGATTTTTGCCGCTGTAACCCTTTCATTGCTGGATGCACCTCGCACACTAAATGCATTTTCTTTTGGTAGGAGGTGCTGTCTCATTGTAGATGTGTACATGCTGTATTCTCTCTCCCCCTCCCCCTAAAATGACTAATAACTGTGTGTGTGTGTGTGTGTGTGTGTGTGTGTGTGTGTGTGTGTGTGTGTGTGTGTGTGTGTGTGTGTGTGTGTTCCACTTTTTTGCATATAGAAGTGCCTGTCCCTTTTTTCTTCTTTTCTTTTTATATATTTAATGTAACTAAAAATTGGTACGATATGTACTCACATTAATAACAAAAAATGTGTACGACATTGGAGAGGTCAATATTCACCACCCTGGAGTCAGGATCACAGCCCGCAAAGGCAGTCGCAGGTAGATGTAGGTTGTATATCCCTGTGATGGGTCTGTGGAAATCAGCAGGCTGGCTGGCTGGCAACAAATGCTGGACAGGAGAGGCAAAAGATGATCATAGGCATCAACCCCAGTGTTGAAATAAGGGAAACATGCCTTGTAGCAATGTGTTTATGGCTGCGGCCATGCTGAATGCTGGAGAGGACGCAAGCGTTCATTCGGCTTCCCTGCGGCCTGCAGCAGGAGAGATCTGTTTCCTGCATGCAGAGGATACGGGGAGGCGTGTCGGGGGGCTCGGCCATGATGTCACGGAGCTGGTTCACCCTCATTAGGCGAACCACTCACGTGACCTGGCCGCCGCGCGTCAAAACATATTTTTCTGTTTCCTCCTGAATCGCGAGCGCCGGCACATAGAGGCACATCTATGTGATCGCGCTGCGCGCCATCGCGATCACCATTGCCGCAGCCTATCTCTGTCCAACAGTCCCACAATGATGACGTCACTCGCATCTAATGGTGTTCACTATATGCGTTTTGTTGCTTACTGGGACTTTTTCAGCATTTGTTGCCTGCCTGCTGAATTCCACCGACTCATCACCAGGGTTGCTACCTTCTATTGAAGGGTAACCCGGAGACTTTTTGCAAGAAACATTTTTACATTTATTTATGTTACCTGTGGCGGCATCTCCCCCTGCATGTTCCAGTCAGCATGGTTCCGTAATGTCAAATGGCACGCATTACCATGACAATGTGACGCTTTATGGCGCCGTTGCGTCTCGTGAGGCTCCGTTATCATGGCTATGTAACACCGTGTGACACAGTGATGCCACGTTGCATCCCCTTGTCATGGCAATGCGACACCATTTGACACCGCGCAACCATGTTGACGGCATTTGCAGGGGAAGATGCCGAGAGATTTCAGGAGATGCCGCTGTCCGGAGAATATTCAGCTAAACCCGTAGCCCAGAGATAAATACTTGAAAGCCGTACTCTACGTGTCAAACTCCCGATTTTTATTTTACACTTTTTGTCCTGACTTTTATCTTAAATGTCCTGGTTTTTGGGGCAGCGACAATCGGCGCATGCATGGCTGGCCTTTGCCAGCCGCTTGCACACTTGCTGTTTATGCATGTGCGGTCGGCACTTGCCATTCACGGATGCGCGGTCGGTGTTTGCTGTTCGTGCATGCGCGAAATGTGTCCCGGTTTGTCATGGGAAAAATGGGGTCACTGTAATCACAGGGATATACTGCCTACATCTACCTTGGACTCCCCTCGCAGACTGTGTGATCCTGACTCAGGGTGGGGAATATTGACCTCTCCAATGTTCTATACATTTTTTTTAATTGATGTGAGTACATATCGTACCACTTTTTAGCTCCATTAAAGTCTTTTTTTATAATGTTAATACACGATGGAGTGCACACTTTATTTGTATTTTTTCTTTTTATTTCTTGGATTGATGTTCTCACGAAAGCTGCAGAAGTTTCCAGTTATCACCATCTTGCAGTCCCTAGACACATTTTTAAAAAAAAGTATATCTTTTTATTTGACCTTTTTACGACTATTGGACTTTTCTTTATTTTTTTTCCCTGAATTGTTTTAATTTTGTGCTAATATGTGTTTATTGTCTCCTATATATTCACTGTCACGGGAGACCAGGCTGTTTACACTTGTTTACCAGGATAATTCATTGAGCAAAACAAGATAATGAAATAAATTGTGATTTATTCGCTTAAATAGGCATACACACAGTGAAACACAAAATACAGACGAAAAGCACACTTACTGGGGGTCTGGGCGTCGACAACTAGAGTCTCCTAGGTGCAGGGAACTCTAAATAAGAGTTTTCCCCTGACCGGGACATAGCCCGAAATCTGGTTCCCAAATCGGCGTGAAGTTCCACACACCACCACTCTCTTCTCTGCTAAGAACTTGGACTCTTTTGACCGGGTGTACTGTAAGTACCAAACTCCTGGAATGAAAATTGGCTTGCAATTCCAGCTGCGACCGCTACATTCGATTATTAGAACTTGGGCGCTAAAAACTAGATTTAGTATCTGGCGGGCAGACTTTCCTGGCTTGAAATCGAAGCCGGTTGCTCTGCTATTCGCGCAAGAGCAACTTTGAAAAGCCCGTCCGCACTTCTGGCACTCGAAATCTCCAACCTGATTGGCTCAGACGTTTCTTATAGTATTTGGAGATTCATTCACAAAATACTGCAGCCAATCAGCGTGTGAGAACTTTCTCAGTAGCCAAACAGAGCGAATCTGGTCCAAAAAGCTATGTCAGCGGGAAATTTGAAATTGCCAAGGAACATGCGCAAGCTTGCCACCTCCGTCCCTGGCTATCTCATGCCACCCGCTGGGTCAGGTTCCTCCAGGTCTGGCAGAACAAATGGCAGCCAGGACGACTGCCATTGTTCCCAGGACGTGGGTACTTGAGCCCTTCCTTGCCACCCAAATGGCTTTTACACCTCTGGCATCCTCTGGCTACTTTGAAGTCTGAAGTCCAGCAGACCTACTGGTACCAACTTGGTAGCCCTGATAGACTGTCTGAACATTGGTTCCAAAAGTTCCAGCTCATTTTACGTGCTCAACAGTACATTACAGCACTATCATAGTATTAATAAAAATATACTTTAATACTTTCTTAAGTCTCTTGGTATGGAGAATTAAATAGACAGATACACTTTTATTTCTATCAGCCCGTATTCCCCATACACTATCTATGGGACTTAGACTGGACTCTGAGAGTCCCCTCACAACCTCATATATCGTTGGAGCACCCATGAACCCAATACAGGTTATGGGCTACCTGGACATTTACTGGGGTATACCCCTTATAGGTACAGGACACTTTTCATCCCTTTGCCCCATTTACCTTCCTGGGCTATGTTGAAGCAGGGAACCCTAGCGGTAAGTCGTGTAAGCGTTTTCAAGGGGAGATATTGCCGGGACAATGTGCCTACATGTATCCGAGAATCAGGCATGATTCCCGGGTACATTTTTAGGGGAACCGAAAACTCCGGACCCCAACTACCTAGACACATTCTGACAACAATGTTTCCATAAAACCTCCCTTGAAACTCAGGCCCTAGCAATCCTTGCTCGCTGGCATGCCTGGAAAGGTAAAAACACAAACATTCTTTATTAACGCAAATGACAGGTTATGCATATAATGTTACTGGGCTCAAGAGCTGACTCTCTTGAACCCTTATACTCGGATCAGGGGTAACCAAAACAGGGCTTGATGTTCATTAAGAGCCTGGTTACCCCCTCACTGTCACATTCACTACCATCCTTTTTGGGAGGCATATGCAGTGTGTGTGTGTGTGTGTGTGTGTGTGTGTGTGTGTGTGTGTGTGTGTGTGTGTGTGTGTGTGTATATCTACAGCTAAACCCCGTTCTAGTGCGATCCACTACAATGTGGATCCGCTTATAACATGGTTTAAGCGTGGCTCCCATTTTTAAAAAGCTAAGCTGCATTTTTTTTTCCAAAGCTTTATTGCTAACTGAGACAGACACGCACATGGACACACACACCATTAAAGAGCGGGAAGGTTCAGATCAGAAAAACATTGGCTTCAATAACACAGCATGGAAGTAGAGTTTATCAGCTCTGAGTAATACATCAGGCTCCATTTTACAACCCACAGCATCCCTGTGACTAAACAAAATGCCATAAACCCATATGATGAATGCTTTGCAGGCCCATTTAATAACAGAGGATTCACATGCTATTTATATGATTTCTTAATTGTCCTATCTGACAGACTCTAAGGCATCAAGGACCACATCTTTCAATGCACAATACCGTAAGGGTTACATAAGCAAGCAGAACTACAAGGTCCAGAATGCACTGCTGTGTAGATATAAAACTGGGATCTATAGCCCAGTAAAAATACACCAACATGTCTTGAATGCATTATAAAGGGGGAACCTTATAGGCAACATTAACCCCTGAGCTGCTATAGGGGACTGCATCTCATTCCATGTTAATAAGTAAAGGTCCTCCTCCTAGGGGGCCAAAACTTGTTTATATCCAAAGGAAGCCCTGATAGAGACAAGAGATACAATTTCACTTATCTATTTAAACAGGATGACCCTATGATATCACCTGCTTATTGAGTACCTAGAAATAATCCCTCTTGGAATACAGTCCCAAACAATGTGATGCCATGAGAATCTCCATATGTTTGTAACACACACTTCCACAGAAAACTTCACTTTAAAAAGATCCGTTGAAGTTGTTTAGTTGGATATACCAAGGGGACGCTAGGCCCAAGGGTCGATAGAGCCCATTTTGTTAGAAACGAGGGGTGCCACGTGAAGGCAGGGTTGTCAATTGATGAGAGGCTATATATTCACATCAATTATCCTTGCCCCCCTGTAACACACACACACTCTTCTCAGTGCTTTGTGCTACTGCTGGAGCCTCCCCCCTCTCACATGGCCAAAGATCTCCTACACACACACACACACACACACACACACACACACACACACATCCATCAATTTCTGGAGAAGATTGGAAAGGGTAGGTTAGATGCTGTAATTTACTGTTTATTAGTATTGTTAAGCAATATATGTAGTTGAAAGAGCTGGCAACTACAAGTATATGCAGAGGTAAGGGAATGGGTTCTAAAATGCGCTCTTGTGACTTGCGACATTAAAATCCTATTGATAGGTCTTTGTGGCAGGTATTTATTTAATTTCATGTATTGTGCGATTTGTGGCACTATAAAATAATAGATATTACTAAATGCTCTTAGTCACTTATTCTATACAACGAAGAAAATGAGGAATAAACCTCCAAAGCTGGTGCTCAACAACAAGCAATGATGCAGTAAATATAACATATATTCCACAAACTCCTGGATCCTTCAATTATATCAGCGTATAGGGGTAAGTGATAGTAGGTGGCTCTTTGATTAAGTCTCCTCCACGGAGACGAAACGTGTCAGAGTACACTCTGTGCATGTTTTTTTCTTATCTGGATGAATAAATAAATAATTACTTTATTTTTACTGCGCTTGGTTGTATCCTGATTTGGCAAGCAGTGACGCCATTCCGACAATTTTTTCTACTTATTCTATACAGACCAATGCGGCTATTCAGGTCTTCTAACGAAAATTCCCATTCGTCAATGGGAATTTTTGGATGAAAACTGCCCAAACTGCTTTATAGAACTATGAAGAATAAGGCCCTTAATCTCTTGTCATCAGTACTAAAAAAAAAAAAAAGTTTTTCAGGTCCCTTTAGGCAGATAAGTACAATATTAATGATGGTGCAATTAGAAGAAATACGTGTCAAATCAGTGTTAGGCCTTGTACATGCTTGCGATGACCACATGGAGGCGTCTGTGCGGGGAGCGATCACATTGCCTAAAGGCATTTATAGCGGCCAAAGTCCGACAGCAGGAGGGGGCGCATGCTGTGCATGAAATCAGTTGATGTGGAAAAAAGAGAGACAACAGGGGAGCAAAGGACAACAGCCAGAAGGGAATGGCAAGACTTTGTGGTAAACAGTCAAAACTATGACAATGCAAATCAGTATAAAAAACAGTATAGAAAACGAGGAGTGCACAGATCTGCACCCAATGGGGAATAGGGATGGTGTTGTAGAGCAATAATCAATAAGTGCATTACTTGCACGGCCATGTGTAAGCACAGAAGAATAGAAAGATATCTTTTGTAGCTTCCTTCACAGTCTGCGTGGCTGTGTGTAGGGTCAATCAGTGGGACTGGTCTGGGTCAGATGACGTGATGTCTGCTGTACCTCTCTCCCACATAGTTCTTCCACGATGCAATAAAATGTATGGAGCGTATTTCAGATAAAAATAACAGCATTTATTGGTAGAAAAACACATATACACTCACATGTAGAAATGTCCTTGTCAGCAAACGTAGAAACAGTGTACACTCCTGTAGTAATGTATCTCTGTCACGTGTCCGGTAACAGGAGCTGTGTCAAGCTGGAACTGGAATGACTGCATAGACCATAGAGCCCAATGATGCCGTGTTAACGGCGAAACGCTTAGCTCCAAACCGCCAGCCTTTCTTGTCCTGTGGAGGCTTCCGTAGTCGCTTGCAGTCACTCCAGTTCCAGCTTGACGCAGCTCCTGTTACCGTACGCGGTGACAGAGATGCATCACTGCAGGAGTGTACACGGCTTCTATGTTTGCTGACAAGGACATTTCTACATGTGAGTGTATATGTGTTTTTCTACCAATAAATACTGTTATTTTCATCTGAAATACGCTCCATACATTTTATTGCATCGTGGGAGAACTACATATCTGACCCAGACCAGTCCCACTGATTGACCCTACACACAGACTGTGAAGGAAGCTACAAAAGATATCTTTCTATACTTCTGTGCTTGCACATGGCCGTGTAAGTAATGCATTTATTGATTATTGCTCTTCAACACCATCCTTACACCCCATTGGGTGCAGATCTGTGCACTCCTCATTTTCTATACTGTTTTTTATACTGATTTGTATTGTCATAGTTTTGACTGTTTACCACACAGTCTTGCCATTCCCTTCTGGCTGTTGTCCTTTGCTCTCCTGTTGTCTCTCTTTTTTCCACATGTTCTAAGGATCTTGGACAGATCCGAGTGGGGTTTGAGCAGATAGGACTCATTTCTGGAGAAAACCACGGTTACCTATTACGGTAGTATCACCCATTGTGTATATACTCCCTTTTCTCTGCCTTTTAGTGCCCCTGGTTCGAGCTAGCGCCCTCGTTCTTGTTTTTCCACATGAAATTAGTGGAAACTGATACTCTGCGCTATGGGCAGGTCATGTGAGCGGTTGGCCCAATGAGGGCGAACCAGCTCTGTGACGCCCCTAGGCATACTCCCCATGGCGCGTCTACCATGGCCCAAAAACGCACCCGCTGCACGGAGGTGACGTCATAGCCTTCACACGCCTCCGCGTGGGCGAAGGTTGTATTGCCTTAGCTTTAGTCTTTGGTGAATAAAGCATGAAGAAAATACAGTACTTAGTTTTAACCTATAGTATTAAGCTTGTTACTGCCATTAATTCAATTCAATCCTAATTGTAAATGTACCTTTTAATGTGCTTTTAGTGCAATATAATTTTGTTTATTTACTATGTACTGTATGTTAGACTACAGTAAGTAAAAATTATTTGTATAGATAATATTGTTGTTGCTACAAGGTGCTATGGGGAGATAGAAGCCAAAAGCATTAGTGATAATTCCATAATTGGATATTATTGGAGCCCCCTCATATATTTCTGGTATGTCCGTGTACAGTCTCTTTATAAAGATGCGCCTATCTGGACCCATTTATAATTAAAGACAACACTTGTTGCAACAGCCACAGTTACCAGGTATAATGGCGTTTCTCTTAATTAGTTTTAAGCAAACACAAAGATTGGCAGACTCTAAGGACACAACCGACCCTGGACACCCGAGACTTGTGTTCACGAGCATTCACTTCCGATCTCCCACTTGCAGGGGACTACCTCAATGAGCAAAGCTGCCAAACCAAGAGCTGGTCGAAAAAGATTAAACAAGCGGTGCCCTTCTAGAACAATTAAGTACAAAAATTGTAATTCTAATTTCATTTGACCATGATTAAAACAGAGGTCCAAAAAAAGTGTTTCGCGCTCAAAAGTGCCCAATCAAAGGGTATTAAAAATAATATGCAGCATGGTATAAAGTTCCATGTCTGTAATGCCTAGTTAAGGTGATCATAATATAACCTGTTCACTATGTATTTTCTTCATACAAGAACAATACAAGATTGACCACAGTTTATTGTGCAGTGGAAACATACATATTACCATCATACAGACCAACTTTTGCAATTTATGAGGTGCAATAAAATATAAAAAAAATTCCCTCAACCAAATGTATGTCAATGTAAAGCAAAGAGATCCCCCACATTTGTCCTATTCAATATGGTATAAACACACTTACCAGCGCAGGAAAGTTAGCTCCATTTAAAATTGATCATGGGACTGCTGCTTGCTGGAATAAGCAGTCGGTACCAGATTTAGATACCATAATGAAAGAGGGTCTGGTACATATTAACAATAGAGAGAACAACGGCCTATTTGAGAGAAACCTCTTCAAAATGTACCCAAATCTGGGAGCCTTGGTTGTCACAGGAGGGTAGGGCAGGTTATGTGATGTACAGAAAAGCCCGGGCGCTACCTCAAATAGATGAATTGTTGGTTGATATAATTCTTGTGATAGAACAATACAACCTTAAAGAGTACTTAAAGGTCCCCTCTACTTCCGAATCTCTTCCCGCTGCTCAGAACCCCAAAAAGGACCTATCCAGGATCCTTGGTGATACAGGAAAACAGACAAAAAAATGGGGGAGCATAGGTTGAGGGACTATACAGACGTTTAAAACACTGCAAGGTATAGAACTGTGATGTGAAATAAAGTGTACAATAACGTAAACACTTACACGGCCTTGTGTAAATGCTTTCACATCAAGGTATCTTTACTTTAGGTGTCTTCTCTTCTGTGTTCTTTCCGCTTATACTTTTCTTCTCCTCTGGTGTGAAGTAAAGCGTCTCTGGTCTTCTCCACAGGAATGGTTTGCGATGTTGTCCTCAGAGTTAAATGAAACGAAAACAAATACGTAAGGGACAAGACAGAATATATAAAATATATCTGGGGTAGACAACTGTATTAAGATCAGAAAAGCAGAGGAATACTGCATCCACTCACACGGACAAGCGTGAGTGATCTCTGGAGGGAGGTGTCTTTGATGGCACCTCACTGCAGGGCTGTCACGCACCCCACCTGCTCTTCGCACCAAACAATAGGGAAAAAGGGGTGAAGGGGCGGAGGTTGGTTAAAATGTAACCACGTAAGGTTAGCAGTAGACTCACGGCCATGTGTGAGTATGGACTCAAATTGGTATCTCTTCTCCCCTCTCTGGAGCTTCAAATCCAAACCTTCAACTGAGTTTGTTAAATCACTCAAATAGTGCCTGGTTCACACGATAGTACACAAGGGTACAAGGGTGAAAAAAATCGTGATAGTTATTGACAACAACAGGACAAAGTCCCAACAAAACATTTAAAAAGCACTTAGTCAAAATGACTTAAGAGCTGGATATGCATAGAAACAGCCAGTCTATCAGAAAATGTTCGTGCAGGATACTCAAGTGCGCAGCTAACTCTCCGCGTCCGGGTGGTATGCTGTGCTCCTGCTTCCTGCTTCTGACGGTGGCTGAAGTGGTAAAAAAGTACTAAAAATAAAAGTATAAAATCCTAAACATTGATAAAACATATTTCATATGGATACTTAAAATACATACAGTACTTTTTGATAACTTTGGTAAAAATTTTATAAAAAACTTAAACATGGATATGGTCATACAGACGTCGAATTGTTGTTTCTGATGAGAGGTGTCATCTGGAATAGAACATGACAAAACAGAATAAAGTCAATGTCTTATATCAGAATGGATACATGGTACTGCTCAACTTAAATCTGATGGGATAGCTGATGGCTATATAAAAACATGTGGTGACATTTAAAGAAACAGACGTGTCCCCAAAAGTTGTGTGCCCTGCGAGACATACTGTCAGCTAAATGAAGGCCCCGAGGTCTATGTCTATATTTAGACCTTTCGGGGTTAGGGCCTTCAACCTGTAGATACAGTATGTCTCACGCTGGCAAAGTTTCAGGAGTTTATCCCCTCCTCTCCAATGTGGGTCTACTCTCTCGATCCCCTTGTAGCTTAAACCTTCAGGATTACCTCCATGGCATAGGCTGAAATGCCTAGAGACGTTGTGTGTCATTACCTGCCTGCGTATGTTGCCCAAGTGCTCCAGTATTCGGACCCTAAGTGGTCTTGACGTGCGGCCCACGTACTGGAGGCCACAAGGGCAGGCGAGCAGGTAAACAACATACTCAGTTCTACAGTTTATCATTTGATTTATTTTGAAAGCCTTTTTTGTGGTATTTGAGCTAAAAGTTGCTTTCTCCCCCTTTACTACTTGTTTACAGGCTTTACAATCTTGGCATCCGAAGAAGCCCACCGGAGGGGGTAACCACTGCTTCTAATTTGGAGTCTTTGTTCTCCTGAATGTGCTTGGCGCTAATTTCGCTTTAATAGACTGTGCTTTCCTGAATATAACTCTAGGTATGTCTGGAATGTGTCCATTTAGGATTGGATCCTTCTGGACCACATGCCAGTGCTTATGTATGATGTCCCTTACTTTGTTTGCTTCCATGCTGTAAGTGGTAATAAAAGCTGAATTAAAAGTACTCTCGTTTGTCTTTTTTTGGGTTTTCAACAAATCGTCTCTAGGAATTGCTTCCAGTTTTTTCGCTGCTTCACTTATAATTCTGGGTTGGTATCCTCTCTCTAAGAATTTTCCCTCTAGAGTATGTGCTTGTTTTTTGAAAATGTCATGGTCCGAGCAGTTCCTTTTAATTCTCCTGAACTGGCCATAGGGGATGTTATTAAGCCACTTAGGGTGGTGGCAACTGGAGGACAGCAGAAAGTTGTTCGCGTCAGTGGGCTTAAAAAAAGTTTTTGTTTTGATTTTGCTCTGTTCTACATAAATCGTCAGATCAAGAAAGTTAATTGTGTCTTTGCTATGTTCCGAGGTGAATTCTAGGTTGATATTGTTTTTGTTTATGTGGTTAATAAATTCTCCTAGCAGTATCTCGCTCCCTTTCCACAAGAACAACACATCGTCGATATAGCGATGCCATGAAACCAAATTGGCACTGAAGGGATTATTTGACCATATTGTGTTCTCCTCCCAATTTGACATAAAAATGTTGGCAAAGCTTGGGGCGAACCGCGTGCCCATCGCGGTCCCACAAAGTTGTAGGAACAGATCGTCATTAAACCAAAAGACATTATGTCCTAAAATAAAATTGATACTTTCTAGAATAAAAGTACCCTGTTCCTTTTTGATAAGAGTATCTTTAGACATTACTCTTGATACTGCCTCTATACCGTCTAGATGTCTTATACATGTATATAGGGATTTAACGTCACATGTACCCAGTATGTAATCATCCTGCCAATTAATCTCCTGTAATATATTTAGGACCTGCGTCGTGTCCTTTAAATAGGATTTGCCTGCAGTCGCGTATTTTTGAAGGAAGAAGTCTACATATTCTGATAAGATTTGCGTAAGGGACCCGATGCCGGATATTATCGGCCTCCCAGGGGGGGTTTCCAAGCATTTGTGTATTTTCGGTAGAAAATAAAACACTGGTAAAATTGTTTTTTCCTGTTGTATATAGCCCCATTCTTTCGTGGTTAATATTCCTAAACTTTTCCCTCTGTCTAGGATAACGTCTAGTTCTTTTTTTAAATTGCTTTGTAGGGTCACTTAACAGTTTTTGATAAGTTTTTTCATCCCCTAAGATTCTCCCTGCTTCTTGTAGATAATATTCAGTGTCCATCACCACCACTCCCCCACCTTTATCTGCTGGTTTGATGGTGATGGACTTATCATCCACTAGAACTTTCAGGGCTTCCTTCTCCTCTCTGCTGAGGTTGTCTTTGAGTTTTTTTGAGGTCACAGTCAACTTCTCAAGGTCATCTGCAATTAATTGATGATATACCTCTAAATAATGTAGAAAAAACAGGATATTCAGCGCTTGTGCTGTGTGATGGTGTGGATGATCCCTTTGCGGCATGTACATAAAGTGTCTCCCCAGAAACTCTCAAATCTAGGTGAACCCCCCTTAGAAAGGGGGGAAGGCACCCTGAAAAACAAGATAATACAAAATGCACAAATGCGCACCAGGGATTAGTGGAAGGTAATTTATTAAAAATACACAAAAACTGAGGGGATCCAACCCCACCTCAGAACAGCTGTGCAGCTGAACGGCTAAGTACTACCAAGGAGAACACCTAATGGTGACTAAACCCTAAGCTGCACAGTATACAAATACAGTAAAATTTATATAAAAAACATGAAAGAAAAAAACAAACATGAAAACAACCTATCAACAGATTTGTATAGAAACCGCCATAGGGTTGGGCACTGGCAAGGGGAAACGGACACTCACACTGAGACAGTCAGCAGACTCGCGGTGGCTGTACAGGATCCGGATCTCGGCACCGCAGAGATGGATAAAACCGCTGCTGTCTCCTGCAGGCTCCGTCTCAGCTTACCAGCATACACGCGCAGGATGACTGACGAAGTACTTGGTACGAAACGCGTAGAGGTCACGACAGGTCATCCTGCGCGTGTATGCTGGTAAGCTGAGACGGAGCCTGCAGGAGACAGCAGCGGTTTTATCCATCTCCGCGGTGCCGAGATCCGGATCCTGTGCAGCCACCGCGAGTCTGCTGACTGTCTCAGTGTGAGTGTCCGTTTCCCCTTGCCAGTGCCCAACCCTATGGCGGTTTCTATACAAATCTGTTGATAGGTTGTTTTCATGTTTGTTTTTTCTTTCATGTTTTTTTTTTTTTTTTCAACTTCAATTTTTTATTGATGTTTATAAACATACATTGTATCACAGCCCATTGTGGGGTACATCAATTCTTTTTTTTTTCCGATAAAACATAGAATACCACATAGAACCTGACGAACATTGGGGGTTACTTAACACACCGGACATGACACACCACACGTACCTGACACAGGGCTGAGGGGGAAGGGGGAGGAGGGCGAGGGGGGTGGGAGGGCTTGGGGGGTCATTCTGCTGGGTTGGTTGGCGATCGCGGAGGAGGTCCGGCTCCGACTTGGGTTCTTGTAGAGTCGCATTCCGGGGGATTTTGTTTTGTTTAATTTCCTTACCCTTTTTTTTATTTTTTACAAGGGGATTATAGCTTGGGCCTGGCCTGTCCCTCCCCTTATTGCGGGTGGGATCTTTGTCTTCTGTCCGCCTATCTGTCCGTCACGATGTATGGTCCTGTCTTGCTACCTTCAAAGGAGAACGCATTTGTTGTTATTATTGAAATATTGTTGTAGTACTTACCCCTGGGATTTCTGTCTGGTCCAACCATGGCGACCAGACTTTTAGAAAGTTTTCGCCGGTGTCATTAACTAAACTTGTTAATTGTTCCATCCGGCAGACATGCCAAATCCGATTTCTAATTGTGGGGATGATTGGTACTTCCTGCTGCTTCCATAATGCTGCGATCTCGCACCTAGTGGCGGTTGCCAAATGCACGATCAATTTATGCGTCGCATTTGATATACCCTGGATCCGTCTGCCCAGTAGGAACAGCGACGGGTCCAGGGGGATCTCCAAACCGAGAATCCGCTGTAGCCGATCTCGAATTTGCTCCCAAATCGGGACTACCCCATTACAAGACCACAGCATGTGTCGCAGGTCCGCCACCTCCCCACACTGCTTTGGGCAGAGCGGGGAGTGGCCTCTGATGAATTTAGCCAACCTTAACGTGTTATAGTACCAGCGCATAAGGACTTTATACGCGTTCTCCTTTAATGTGGTGCAGATAGAGCTTTTCGCCGCTCCCTGTATGATCTTGTCCCACTCCTCGTCCTCTAATGTCTCTCCTAAGTCTGCTTCCCACTGTCTAATGTACGTGAGTCGGTGGTCATTGTGGGTTTTTGGACAGATCACTTCCCTGTACATTCTAGAAGTTAGTCCCCTTGTGTCCGTAGCCCTAGAACACAGCTGCTCGAAATTAGTTCTTATAGGTCTAATTGGGGTTTTGTTATAAAAGTCTCTGATCTGGAGGTATCTAAAAAATTCCTTATTTGATATCGCCTTTGCGGCTGTAATTTGATCAAAGGTTTGTATATATTTATTACCCTCCAAATCCTTAAGTCGTGTAATGCCCGACTGTTCCCAAGCTAACAAATTAGTTCTATTCAGGCCTGGAGCGAAGTCTGGGTTGCCGATAAGCGGTGTCATCAGTGAGTCCTTAGAGGTGAGATTACATCTGAATTTGGTGGCCTCCCATACCTTTAATGAATTGACTATGGTCTGAAGTGGTGTGCCCATCTTGTTTAGTCCTTTTTTGGGTATCCAGATCGCATTATGTATATCAATAGGTGCACAGCACAGTTTCTCTAATTCAACCCATCTCCTTAGTTGTGGGTCCATGTGCCACTGCGTAATTTGACTAAGTTGGGCCGCTTTATAGTAAGCCATCAAGCAAGGTACCGCTAGTCCTCCTTTACCGGTGGGTCTCTTTAAGATTCCCTTTGCAATTCTTGGGTTTCTCTTATTCCAAATGAATTTCATAATTTGGGACTGTAGAGAGAGGATGTCTGCTGTTACTAAGGGTATCGGTAGACTTTGGAAAAGATATAACATCCTCGGGAGGAGGTTCATTTTCACGCTATGAATCCTCCCAATCCATGAAATACTACCTTTCATCCAGGTGCGGAGATCCTCTTTCAACGTCTTAATTAACCTGGGAAAATTGGCTTTGTATATTGTTTTGTAGTCCCGTGTGATATATACCCCTAAATATTTGATTGCGGAGGGTTGCCACTTAAAATTAAAGTTTATTTCTATCAATTTCTCTACCTCTTTGGGTAGGTTTATGTTGAGGGCTTCTGATTTGGCCTGATTGATTTTAAACCCCGAAATTTTGTTGAATTTACTTAATACCTCAAATACATTGGGCAGGGAAGTGAGAGGTTTTGACAACGTCAAAATGACGTCATCAGCGTACAAGGCTATTTTGTGTGTTTGGTCATCGATCGAAATTCCTGCAATATCTGGACTAAGTCTGATGTGGGCTGCCAGGGGCTCAATACACAGAACGAACAACAGCGGGGACAACGGGCACCCCTGTCTAGTTCCACTTTTAATGTTAAATTGCTCGGAAGGGTATCCCTGATGTCTCACCTGGGCCGTTGGGCTCTCGTATAGAGCCATAATGGCTTTAAGGAGGCGTCCTTCAAAACCAAATTCCCTAAGCGTCGCTGTTAGGTAGGGCCAGTCTATTCTGTCAAAGGCTTTTTCTGCGTCCAGACTTAGCACCATGGAGTGAGTATTTTTCTGCTTGGCCAGATCAATCAAGTCTATTATTCTCCTGGTGTTGTCTGCCGCCTGCCTTCCTCCTATAAACCCTACTTGATCCGCATGAATCAACCCGGGAAGGACGCTACCCACTCTGTTAGCTATGAGTTTGGAGTAAATTTTAGTGTCAGAATTAATCAGAGATATAGGCCGGTAGCTCTTACAGTCTGCCGGGTCCTTTCCAGGTTTGTGGATCACTGATATTGCGGCTTGTAGCATTTGAGTTGGGAAGGAAGCCCCCGCTAAAATCTCGTTAAATACTCGAAGCATGTGAGGGGCTAGTAATTTCAGATATTTTTTGTAATACAGGTTCGAGAAACCGTCTGGCCCTGGGGCTTTAGCTGGTTTGAGGTTTTTAATTACCTCTGACAGCTCTTCTAACGTGAAGTCCGCTTGTAGCGCCTCTCTCTCATCCCTGCTCAGTGTGGGTAATTTTGCCTCTTTCAAAAAAGTTTGTAACAACTCTTGTGTTTTGCGAGAGTGGGTGACTTTATCTCCATTATATAGTGTTTCATAGTAGGTTTTAAATTCTTCTACTATTTTCCCAGGAATGGATGTCAGTTCCCCACTCTGGGTTCGTATTGCGTGAATGTGGGACTTTGGAAGCTTATTTTTTAGCTTATTGGCAAGTAGGGTATCTGGCTTGTTAGCTTTTTCATAAAATTTGCGCTTAGACCAGGTCATTTCCTTCTCTGCGTGGGAGGAGAGCAGGAGATTGAGCTTTGTTTTAGTATCTAGTAATTGTTTCAGAATATGATCTTGCTTGTTTGCTTTATGATCGGCTGCAAAATCGGCTAATTGTTTTTCTAATTCTCTTATCTTTTTTTCTCTTTCCCTTCTCCTTTTGGCGGCCAAATTCATTAATACCCCCCTGAGGGTTGCCTTATGGGCCTCCCACAGCATGGAGTGTGTGGACACACTCCCCTCATTCTCCATAAAGTATTCTTCAATTTTGTCCCCTACCTCTTTTTCTACAGCCGGGATTTTTAACAGGATCTCATTTAGTTTCCAATTCGCTCTGGGTCTGTCTAGGAGAATTAAATTGCATCGCAGCTCTATTGATGCATGGTCAGACCATGAAATATCATGTATCTCTGACCAAGAAATCCCAGGGACCATTCTATTAGACACAAGGAAGTAATCTATCCTACTGTAACTGTTGTGTGGATTAGAGTAGAACGTGTATTCTTTTATTCCCTGGTGTTGTTCCCTCCAGATATCTAGGAGTGGACACTGTCTCATCCCATTTGATATGGTTAGTACGTCCTGTCTATGTGCTTTGTTAGTGGTAGAGCATCTGTCCAAATTGCTGTTAAGCGCTCGGTTCAAGTCTCCTGCTAGAATGATGTTACCTATCGCTACTTTGTGTAACTTAGAGAAGAACCCTATGAAGAAGTCGCTGGAAGATTCGCATGGGGCATATACTGTCGCTAGCGTGATGGGGTGGGCTTGAATGGTTCCGGTCACTATTATGTACCGTCCCTCTCTGTCTGCGTATGTCTTGTCTGAAATAAATGGTATTTTATTATGAATTAAAATGGCTACCCCTCTCTTTTTGACTTGTGCCGTGGATCGGAAGCTCGTCTGGAAATCTTTATCTAGAAAGTTCGGCTGGTTATTCCTAGAGAAATGTGTTTCTTGTAGGAACAATATCTCTGCTCTCTTTCGTTTATAGTCCCTGAATGCAACCCTTCTCTTAGCTGGGCTATTAAAACCCTTAACATTGTGCGATATAAAGATTATTTCCTTACTCATTTGTGGGTTTCCGCTGTTTGATCTGTCGTTTTCTTATTGGCCTCACATGCCAATTCACCTCATCGCCTCCACTCTTCTTTCTCCATCCGATCCACCCTCCTGAGGAAACAAAAGGTGGGGAACACACAAAAGGGGGAACCTGGGGGAACATTGACACAAGACCACATTTAACATTTATTGACATTTCTCGGTGCTTCTCCTTTCCTCCTCCTGCTCCGAGACTGCCGCCTTTGAGCTCCATCTTGATCTGCAGTGCTAGTGCAGCCTTCGTGGAAAGTCTCCAGTTGTTCAGGCTCAAAAGACTTCGTTAGGTTAACGAAGGATCTCCCTTCCTGTACCTAACGCACAGCCCACACGGACGTAAGAGCAGGGCTTTGCCCTACCCCCGCCCCGCTCTACAACTTAACTTTAAAACTTAAACCATATGAGAACTTATTGATCCCCTCTTATAGTTCTTGAACCATCGACTCTCGAATCCTGGACCTTCCTCAGCAATACTTCCTTTAATTATATATATTTTTTCTCTTTATATTTTATTTATTCTATCTCTTCCCGTCCTGCTTTCTCATCACCTGCTTTGCCCTTCTGACTACCTGCTTGATCCTTCTATGTGTCCCTTTATCATAACTTCCCCCTTCCGTGCTTCCGCTGCTACCTCCCTTCACCACCTCCTTCTCCTAGCCTTCTTTCCTTCACCTCTCCTTTATCCCCTTGCCTCCTAATCTCTTTCATCCTCCTAACCTACCTTCCCCTTCTTGATCCCCGTCTACTGTACTGCCCCCTATAACCTACTTCTTTTTCTATTATTCGCCTACCTCTGCCGTTCTCCACCCCTTCCTCCTGTCTCCGCTACCCCAACCTGCTACCCCTTCCACTACCCCTCCCGTTGCCCTTTCCGCTACCCCCTCTGCTACTTTCTCTATTATTTTATTTCTTTTAGAAGCGCAAAAGCCGGTCCGGCAATGCGCGGCCCCCTCTCGGGTCCTTGTGTGTCTCGGCGCTTACATGCTGACGTCATCTGTGTCCATTGCATGCTGCCGCAGTTGCCCCTTCCAAGATGGCGTCCAAACTTCCGGCTTGATGTGATGACGTCTGTCCGCACCGCCGCCATTTTGGATTCCAGTGTTTGCCCGGACGGCGGTGTTCGCGCTCTCTCCAGGTTCCCGCCGTCCATTACCTTCCTGCTCCTGCGGTTCAGCGTGGAACTTGCTGTGCGTCCATTACCACCGCCATCTTTGAAGACCATGCTTTCTCCCCTTTGAGGTCCAGCGATTTCAGGTACTTTTATTTCTTTCTTTTGTAGGTCTCGATGGGTGAGTCTTTGGTGACAAGCAATTACTGCCTTAAAACGGGCTAATAGATTGCACGCCGTCTGTGACTGCTGGGGACATTTTTTATATTTTAGAACCGAGTAACTTTTTAACTTTGTATTTTTTTTTCTGTTTATTATTTTTTATGGTCTTCAGTTATCTCTTCTTGCTCTTGGTGCTTTGGGGCTTTGTGACCATACTGGGTCCAGGGCCGGTTCTTGGTGGCTCGTGTCCCCGGGGGCCTCCCCGAGCCCCAGCTTGTGAAGCAAGGCTGGACTCTCTTCTGGCTCCCTGACTGTTATGGATTTGCCACCTTTTGTCACCGTCAGGCCGAAGGGAAAGGCCCAGCGGTACCTCACCCCATTTTCTCTCAAGATTTTAGTTAATAGGCCTAGGCTTCTCCTCCTCGCCAATGTCACTGGGGAGAGGTCTTGGAATATGAGTAGCCGTGCCCCTTCAAACTCCACTACCGGTAGTGGCCTTGTTTTCTGGAGCACAGCCTCCTTTGTTCTGTAATAGTGCATCCGCACTACAATGTCTCTTGGCTGCTCATTTTGCAGCGGTTTGGCCCTTAGTGCCCGATGACAGCGGTCCATAGCTAGTTGGCTTTGCTGAGACTCGGGCAGTATTGACTCCATCCACCGCAGGATGAATTCATCGCAGTCCAGGACTGTCTCTGGCACTCCTCTGATCCTTAAATTATTCCTTCGATCGCGGTTCTCCGCGTCCTCCTGTCTATCGCGGATTTCATTGATTTGCGCTTGTAGGTCCCCGGACCTTTTGTCCTGCTTTTTAATGGCCTTGATGGACTGATCCATCTTCGTCTCGAGGACCCCTGTCCTTTCTCCTAGGCCAGAGACTTCTTTTTTGAGATCCCTCATCTCTGTTTGTAGCATGGACCGCAGGTCATTATATAGTCTCATAAAATCATATTGCCGTACCGGTCCCATGCCTTGCTCAGAGATTTCCTCTCCTTCCCCCTCCGGCTCTGACTCTGAGCCCGCAGTTGAATTCGGCGCCATTTCTGACTCCGCTCTGCTCGGCCGCGTTCTATTGAAGTATTCCGGTAATCCCTTCTTCTTTGTTCCTCGCACCCCTTTTTTGGACATCCTGCGATCTTGTTCTGTATGTCAATGTTTTTTTCTGTGTGTTTGTACTCGGTTTTATGGTTTTATTATTAATTATTTCTTGAGCGGGACACGGAGCATGAAAGTTATACGTCCATACTCTATGTCGTCGCGCATGCGCCCTCCTCTTTCATGTTTTTTATATAATTTTTACTGTATTTGTATACTGTGCAGCTTAGGATTTAGTCACCATTAGGTGTTCTCCTTGGTAGTACTTAGCCGTTCAGCTGCACAGCTGTTCTGAGGTGGGGTTGGATCCCCTCAGTTTTTGTGTATTTTTAATAAATTACCTTCCACTAATCCCTGGTGCCTCTAAATAATGCCCCTTACTGCCACTTGGGTTAAACTTTGACTTCTCCCGTAGTCTTGAATGGACGAAACTGTCTTCTGCACTGTTCACAAGTTTTGTATCCTGCCTTGCTCCCGTTATTTCCCTACTTTGGGCATCCTTATTGAGGAAAAAAACGCTTGTTGTGAGCTGTCTTAGGAATTTATTTGCGTCTAGGAACATACTGAAGCCACTGGGTTTGGTTGCTGGTGCAAAATTTAAGCCCCTAGCTATTAGATCAACCTGTGTTTGGTTCAATGTGACTTTGCTTATGTTAAATACTCCTCCTACTTTGCCGCTTTTTTTTGACTTGCTTCCTTCTCCCTCTCTGTCTCTCTTTGTCCTCACCATCAAACCAGCAGATAAAGGTGGGGAAGTGGTGGTGATGGACACTGAATATTATCTACAAGAAGCAGGGAGAATCTTAGGGGATGAAAAAACTTATCAAAAACTGTTAAGTGACCCTACAAAGCAATTTAAAAAAGAACTAGACGTTATTCTAGACAGAGGGAAAAGTTTAGGAATATTAACCACGAAAGAATGGGGCTATATACAACAGGAAAAAACAATTCTACCAGTGTTTTATTTTCTACCGAAAATACACAAATGCTTGGAAACCCCCCCTGGGAGGCCGATAATATCCGGCATCGGGTCCCTTACGCAAATCTTATCAGAATATGTAGACTTCTTCCTTCAAAAATACGCGACTGCAGGCAAATCCTATTTAAAGGACACGACGCAGGTCCTAAATATATTACAGGAGATTAATTGGCAGGATGATTACATACTGGGTACATGTGACGTTAAATCCCTATATACATGTATAAGACATCTAGACGGTATAGAGGCAGAATCAAGAGTAATGTCTAAAGATACTCTTATCAAAAAGGAACAGGGTACTTTTATTCTAGAAAGTATCAATTTTATTTTAGGACATAATGTCTTTTGGTTTAATGACGATCTGTTCCTACAACTTTGTGGGACCGCGATGGGCACGCGGTTCGCCCCAAGCTTTGCCAACATTTTTATGTCAAATTGGGAGGAGAACACAATATGGTCAAATAATCCCTTCAGTGCCAATTTGGTTTCATGGCATCGCTATATCGACGATGTGTTGTTCTTGTGGAAAGGGAGCGAGATACTGCTAGGAGAATTTATTAACCACATAAACAAAAACAATATCAACCTAGAATTCACCTCGGAACATAGCAAAGACACAATTAACTTTCTTGATCTGACGATTTATGTAGAACAGAGCAAAATCAAAACAAAAACTTTTTTAAGCCCACTGACGCGAACAACTTTCTGCTGTCCTCCAGTTGCCACCACCCTAAGTGGTTTAATAACATCCCCTATGGCCAGTTCAGGAGAATTAAAAGGAACTGCTCGGACCATGAAATTTTAAAAAAACAAGCACATACGCTAGAGGGAAAATTCTTAGAGAGAGGATACCAACCCAGAATTATAAGTGAAGCAGCGAAAAAACTGGAAGCAATTCCTAGAGACGATTTGTTGAAAACCCAAAAAAAGACAAACGAGAGTACTTTTAATTCAGCTTTTATTACCACTTACAGCATGGAAGCAAACAAAGTAAGGGACATCATACATAAGCACTGGCATGTGGTCCAGAAGGATCCAATCCTAAATGGACACATTCCAGACATACCTAGAGTTATATTCAGGAAAGCACAGTCTATTAAAGCGAAATTAGCGCCAAGCACATTCAGGAGAACAAAGACTCCAAATGAGAAGCAGTGGTTACCCCCTCCGGTGGGCTTCTTCGGATGCCAAGATTGTAAAGCCTGTAAACAAGTAGTAAAGGGGGAGAAAGCAACTTTTAGCTCAAATACCACAAAAAAGGCTTTTAAAATAAAGCAAATGATAAACTGTAGAACTGAGTATGTTGTTTACCTGCTCGCCTGCCCTTGTGGCCTCCAGTACGTGGGCCGCACGTCAAGACCACTTAGGGTCCGAATACTGGAGCACTTGGGCAACATACGCAGGCAGGTAATGACACACAACGTCTCTAGGCATTTCAGCCTATGCCATGGAGGTAATCCTGAAGGTTTAAGCTACAAGGGGATCGAGAGAGTAGACCCACATTGGAGAGGAGGGGATAGACTCCTGAAACTTTGCCAGCGTGAGACATACTGTATCTACAGGTTGAAGGCCCTAACCCCGAAAGGTCTAAATATAGACATAGACCTCGGGGCCTTCATTTAGCTGACAGTATGTCTCGCAGGGCACACAACTTTTGGGGACACGTCTGTTTCTTTAAATGTCACCACATGTTTTTATATAGCCATCAGCTATCCCATCAGATTTAAGTTGAGCAGTACCATGTATCCATTCTGATATAAGACATTGACTTTATTCTGTTTTGTCATGTTCTATTCCAGATGACACCTCTCATCAGAAACAACAATTCGACGTCTGTATGACCATATCCATGTTTAAGTTTTTTATAATATTTTTACCAAAGTTATCAAAAAGTACTGTATGTATTTTAAGTATCCATATGAAATATGTTTTATCAATGTTTAGGATTTTATATAAGGAATTTTACTATTCATCATAATTTTTAGCATTAAATTAATGATACTCGTTATTTTAATATAAATTCTTTTAATATAAATTTATTTAAATATCTGTATGTGTCTTTACACTATTAATCCTGTAATCACCATGTGTACCCCTGTGATGAACTAAGCAACATGTTAACCCCTGTATCTAAGTAAGGGGTCTGTCTACTAAATTAATCTCATACACTACCGACACACTTTATTAAAGTGTGGCCGGTTCCGCAAGCCGGGAGATTTCCCGGCTTGCTAGTGGCCGCCCTCGGGTGACGCGCGGTCACGTGTCATCGGGAGCCTGCGCCCCCTGCACGCGCGTCCAGGGCTCCCCGAGGGAGCCCTGGTGTCCCGCGATGTGGGGGACGGCGGCAGGGGGTTCCGGGGGACCCGGCGGACCCGGCAGCGGGAGGGAGAGCGCCCCGATCAGAGGGTGCTCTTCCGCTGCTTCGGCGCGCGCCCGGCACCCTCCGGCGCGCGCCAGTTTACTGCTGCGGCCGAGAACGGGCAAATGCTCGAATAAACTCGGCCGCAGCAGTAGCTGAACATATGTTCAAATGACCTGTGAGTTTGTGCTGACACAGTGCACGCATTTATTTATTTATTTATTATGAAATCGCAAATCATGTAACCAATTCGAAATGGGTCAAGGGACGTAATGCTAAGGAGTGAGAGCGCGACTTTCGAGCGCTCATTACCCCTGAGATTTGACAGCTGAGAGGACTAAACGGAGACACGTCATCCAAGCAAGGGAGGGACTCAGGGAGAGGATCGGATTGGCTGAGGGATCCCTACATAAGGCTATGACCCCAGCCATACCTTTCTACATAGCCTGAGGAAGCCCAAGAAGGGCGAAACGTGTTGCTATTATCCCTGAGTACTTTTTTACCACTTCAGCCACCGTCAGAAGCAGGAAGCAGGAGCACAGCATACCACCCGGACGCGGAGAGTTAGCTGCGCACTTGAGTATCCTGCACGAACATTTTCTGATAGACTGGCTGTTTCTATGCATATCCAGCTCTTAAGTCATTTTGACTAAGTGCTTTTTAAATGTTTTGTTGGGACTTTGTCCTGTTGGTGTCAATAAATATCACGATTTTTTTCACCCTTGTACCCTTGTTTACTATCGTGTAAACCAGGCACTATTTGAGTGATTTAACAAACTCAGTTGAAGGTTTGGATTTGAAGCTCCAGAGAGGGGAGAAGAGATACCAATTTGAGTCCATACTCACACATGGCCGTGTGAGTCTACTGCTAACCTTACGTGGTTACATTTTAACCAACCTCCGCCCCTTCACCCCTTTTTCCCTATTGTTTGGTGCGAAGAGCAGGTGGGGTGCGTGACAGCCCTGCAGTGAGGTGCCATCAAAGACACCTCCCTCCAGAGATCACTCACGCTTGTCCGTGTGAGTGGATGCAGTATTCCTCTGCTTTTCTGATCTTAATACAGTTGTCTACCCCAGATATATTTTATATATTCTGTCTTGTCCCTTACGTATTTGTTTTCGTTTCATTTAACTCTGAGGACAACATCGCAAACCATTCCTGTGGAGAAGACCAGAGACGCTTTACTTCACACCAGAGGAGAAGAAAAGTATAAGCGGAAAGAACACAGAAGAGAAGACACCTAAAGTAAAGATACCTTGATGTGAAAGCATTTACACAAGGCCGTGTAAGTGTTTACGTTATTGTACACTTTATTTCACATCACAGTTCTATACCTTGCAGTGTTTTAAACGTCTGTATAGTCCCTCAACCTGTGCTCCCCCATTTTTTTGTCTGTTTTCCTAGGGCAGGTTATGACCTGAATTAAGCCCTGTTGTTGGTGTCCTTTTTGGCAGAGTGGGGAGCTAGGTGGATGCTCTGAGTTTGGGGTAGGGTTTGTACTGCAGGGGGTGCCTGCCCATGCCCTTTTCATACCCCCCCTCCCTTTTCTCTCTTTTTTTTTTTTTACTTCATCTCTTTTCTTTCTCTGTCCTCCCCTTTTGATTTCACGGATCTGTGTTATATATTCTTAAATATGCATGGAAATCATGCCAAGATGTGTTTGTTTATATTATATTGGATGTATTTTCCCTCATTGCCTTCCCCCCCCCCCCTCTCCTGTACCCCATAAACATCTGCATTAAAGCAGTTTGGAAAAAAAATAATCAGTGGGACTAGCATAGAAATTGAATACATAACATTAAAAAGCCAACATAGAATCCAAAACACTATGAGATTGAACATACTTATTATACCCTGGTGTTCCTAACAAAAGTTCAGACAAAATTACATATATTCATTATGCAAACAAGTGAGGAATAAGATATGTTATAACATAATATTTAACCCTTTAGTGCCACAGCCCCTCCGGTACTTGTGATCATGGTGATTGTGCCATCACTGACGATTGAATGGAAGGAGTCCTCCAATTCCACTTCCACATCGATTTGGGTTTTGGTCTCTACATGAGCTCAGAACACAATATCCTCCCGAATGCAGGAACATTATGACATAGTTACTACTTCATTGGGCTTCTGGAGTGCTAGACCCCATGACGAAGTGACTATGTCTAGAGAGCATCCAAAGGATTAAAAGTACATCAAAATGACATTTATGGTCCAGAATGTGGTTAAATCGTTGTCATCATAGTACAGTACAGCACAGTCTACTTGGCTTGCATTGCATTGTGGTTGTTTTCTGTTAGGGCGTGGACTGAAACTGTTTGCTGGCAGCATTCCCTACAGTATGTAAGGCATTTAGAATAACCGAATAACTGTTCCTTCCAAATCAAGTCGTTGGAATTCACTGATCCAGATAAAAAGCCTTGGGCCTTCTACCGTTGGCTAAACCTTTTGTGCTCTTTGCTGCCAGTTTCCAATGCGTTTATTAGAACTGACACCTGAAAAGGCAGAAACATTACTTATATTTCAAACATAACTCTTACATACTGAGTACAACATGAAGAGACAGCAATTGATGTAGTCAGAGAATGTATGGACATGATAATGTTATGTCTTCTCTGTGTGGTCAGTATTTTTTTTTCAGTTCAATATTTTTGCCAAAAGGCAGGAATAATTGCTTAAAAATGTAATTGAGAAATATTTCTAAATAACCAAAATCCTATTTTTTCCCCCAACCTCAAATGGAACTCTTTCAAAATGATTAATATAATTAGTCTTCTTCAAAACTGTTGGCACTAAAAGGTACTATTGTGGCTTCAGTTAATAAAGCAAACTTGGCCACTTCTATTGTGTTTCACATACAGTATCTGTAAATGCAAATGCTACAATCTGAAATCTGGATAATTAAGTGTGTGAAATGTCCCCCCTCCCATCATTGTTTTCAGTGGCTTCAAATTTTCGGCCAAGCTTTTTGTTCATATTTATATGTACAGTATAATAATATTAGCAATGTAGTACTTTTCCCCTTAAAGCTATAATTATTTTCCTAGATGCAGAGCTTGTGTTAAATTAATCAAACAAAATCGTAACCAGTCAGGCTACCAGTAATACATGTAAAATAACTGTTTGTACATACAGTAGTTTAGGTCATCAGATATT
Source organism: Ascaphus truei (assembly GCF_040206685.1). Taxonomy (NCBI): domain Eukaryota; kingdom Metazoa; phylum Chordata; class Amphibia; order Anura; family Ascaphidae; genus Ascaphus; species Ascaphus truei. The sequence goes on from NC_134485.1 coordinate 91,230,004, forward strand.
AATTTATTTGTTACGTGGTGCTAAGCCGTAAGGCACCTTAAGGTCCATTCAAGTGAATCGATCAGAAGGCCATACTCTAGTAGTTGCACCCTGGTCTTACATTAACTGCTATTGACTTGAATAGCAATTAAGACCAGATCAGGGTACGATATCCAACATCGGAGCTTAGTGAATCTCCCACTAGGCCACTTATTAGTATACTGTGAGGCCTCTACCCAGTGCAGGAAAATATTTTAGTCCCATTTATTTAAATGGAAATTAACTTCTGTCCAACACTGGAGTGCAGCTTCACAGCATACTGAATAGGGGATAGGGGCAATCATATTGAATAGGGGCATTTGATGGTAATGTAATTTAGGGATATCCTAGTCAGAATACTTTTTAGGAAAGGAAAGTAAGAAAAGTTATGTGAGATATGCAGTCAAACCAATCCTAAACTTCAGGTTTCAATGTTAACAAAATTATTGGATCAATTTTTGAAGTACCCAGTTTTAAATGAATAAGGGGTGAGTCTATATACCCAGAATCTGCCATAAATCCCCCTCAATGGGGATTTTTGGCCTAACACGACCCGGGCAGCCTCTTTGCGATTTATAGAACAAGGCCCTAAATAGCATTAGTTCAGTTTGGTCCAATATGGTTCTACACCTTCAAAATATAATAGTATTCACATTTTGTATGAAGAAACTAACTACATTTTTTTTTCTGTTGTAGGAAATATGATCTGAATTTCTATATCCCTAATAGTGACGTCTTGTTATTTTAACACTATTAAAGTAATTCAATGTGTTATTCTGTCTCAATTCCTTATGCTTTCCTTAAAGTAGCAGTTCTTCCCGCTCACATTTTTTTTATTAAGTTAGTGGGGTCTGGAGGGTCCGCCAGCACTGAATCCCGCTATTCTGAGTTCCAGGGCATTCAGTTACCTGAAACATGTACTGTTGTATTTCCTGATTTTTAATTTTTTTAATTTTTTTTTATTCCCTTTTGGGAAATCAATAAGTATGCTGAATAATCCTCACTCTTGCTGGCCAATAGGAAGCTGCAATGTCGTCAGGGCACCACATAGTAGCAGTTTCATATTGGATGGCATTGGCAGCCATTATCATTTGATTTTTAGTTCACCTGCAAATACAAGAGGATCTCTAGAACTCCCCCAGCTCACTTTATGCAAAAATAAATAAAATGATCAATATCTAAATGTGGCGATGATTGCTGTCGCCCCCTTTTTTTTACGCATGCAACACTGCAGGGAATCTATAGTGTCTTCCATTTTTGGTTTCTTAAACTTTTACTTACTGTATGTGGAAATGTATGCTGTTCACAAAAATAACTGTAATAGAGTAAAAATCTACTGTATGTTAAAATATATGTATATATGTGTGTGTACACACACACACACACACACACACACACACACACACACACACACACACACACACACACACACACACACACACACACACACACTCTCTCTCTTTACAGGTTTCAAACATGGAGTCTTCCTGTGCCCAATGGCTCTATTTTTTTTAACTCTAGGGACCCCCACACTCCCAAAATACATAAGCATTATTGCTGCTTTAAAATTACATTAGTTCGCTACATGTTTACATATGTAAGTGCTGGTCCAGCAAACACTTTGTAGACTTTTTGAAATTACATTTTCAAGGGATCTTGTCTAATTTACATGTAGTTAATTGCATTTTTTTTTTTACATAAATATTGTATTTCTGTTTATTTTCAATAGGCTTTAGCTGCAGTACACTGATTGATTGAAAGCTTTACTGCGTTGCCTGTGGTTATATATTCTCCTCTTTATATTCAAATTCCCACTTTACTATCTCTAGCACACCTACATGACCTTGTCTGTCATCATACTATTTGCTGCTTCTATATCATGCTTTGTTGTCCTATTCTTGCTATTCCCTTAAGTCAGGGGGGCTCAACTCCAGTCTCAAGCCCCCGCGCACCCCAACATTACAGGTTTTCAGGAATCCCTGCTTCAGCACATGGGGCTCAATCAGTCCCTGCTTCAGCACAGGTGGCTCAATTCAGAGACCCATTATTTGACTGAGCCTCTGATTTAACCACCTGTGCTGAAGCTGGGATATCCTAAAAACCTGATCTGTTTAGGGAGAGGCTTGTGGACTGGAGCTGAGCTCTCCTGCTTTAAGTGACTGTTTATGATGAAATCTTCCCCTACCCCCCTTCCCAGGAAACAAGAACAGCATCCTTTGCACCCTCTGTTTTCAAATCCCATTTGAATGTGATCAATCTACATTTCCTTGTCGTGGATGTTCAACATAACCTTTTGAACACATGCGAAGTATGATCAAGAAATATAAAGGAAGTCATTTTTCTTGGTGTTGCAATCCACCTGCTTTTATTTAGCAGAACGGATTATATAGGTTTGAGCCTGATATATATACTTTTTGAATGTGTAGAAAATATGTGATGGTGCTTTTTGTCTGATTTTCACATTGTTTTGTTGGCTGCCTTCTTTAATCTGTATCGCTGTTTCTTGGAATCAGCTGTAATTGTATATAACAGATAATGTGCTCAATGTGAACTATGTGAGTGGGTGACTGGCAAATGAAAGAAAGTACAAAAATACTAGAACAAAAGATGATTATTCTTTGGAAGAAATAACTACATTACCATTTAATTTATATGATTGCGGTCTGAGGATATTTTCCCCTAGGTTTTTCTTTTTTCCATTTTTTTAAATTTTATATATATATGTTGGTATATTCGTAATAAATATGCCATAGATGATGAGAACTATTGCCCATTGATGCTTTGAATGAATTACTGCTCTGTGGTCATGGTCAGCACATAATTTGAGTCTTGGAGCTCCTTTTGACCTTGAGCAAATCCATTTATATCCAGTTTCTACAAAACCAAAAATTACACTGTGAGCCCTACATACATAGATTCAGAGGCTTATTCTACATGCCCCAAAGCTGGCTATCCCTCAGCTGAAAACCCTCATCGGTATAAATGTTTTTTTTGGACGGTTGTACCTTTTGTGAGTAGGGGGGGGGGATTTAGAATAAGCCCCTTTGTGTTCCTCTTTGTATACTGCAGTGGTACAGTCAATGCTCTGCAAGACACATAATTAACATTTGCTTTGTTTACCTAATGTCTCGCCTTGCCCTGTCTTAGTTGGCAAAAATTAAATAAAAAATACAGAATACAATTTAATTGACATTTCAATAGTGTACATTAAAATAAACAGTGGGCAATAAACCCATTGATTCCCACTGTGGTTACTTATTAGGGTGACCATTCGTACCGGTTTTACTGGGACAGTCCCGGTTTTTTGTGTCCTGTCCCGGTTTTAAGTTGTCCCGGTTTTTGTCCCTGGTCCCGGTATTGCGGGGCAGCGGCGGTGAGGAGAATGCGGCGCGGTAAGTATTTTATGCTGCCGGGGGGACTGAATGAAGGAGAATGCCGGGGGCGGGGCTTTGAATACCGGGCCGCAGGTGATTGGCTTAAGGTAAGAGGATGCCCCTCCCCCCCCCGGCACTCCAGCCCCTTCGGCCCTTCCCCGGCTCTCCCTCCCCAAAACTCCTCCCCCCAGCACTCCGGCCCTCGGTCACCAGTTCTCCCTTCGGTCCCGGCACCCCCCCCTGGTCCCCGGCACTCCGGCCCTCCCCCTCGGTCCTCCTTCCGGTCCCGGCACTCCGGCCCCGGCACCCCCCCTGGTCTCCGGCACTCCGGCCCTCCCCCCCCGGTCCCCGGCTCTCCCCCCCCCCCCCCCCCGGTCCCCGGCTCTCCCTCCGGTCCCGGCACTCCCCCCGGTCCCTGGCTGTCCCTCCCTCCGGACCTGCACCCCAGCCGCTCGCTAGCAGTGCGGCACCTCCGGTGCCTACTGTTAGTGAGCGCGTGCCAGAGCTTGCCGCCTCCTACCTCAACCCGCCTCCGCAGCCACCTCCGCCGAACCCCAGCCGCCTGAGGTAGGCATATGGGGGAGATGCAGGGGGGGAGACACATGGGAGATGGGGGGGGGGAAAGATACATGGGAGATACGGGGGGGGAAGACACATGGGAGATACAGGGGGGGGAAGACACATGGGAGATAGGTGGGGGGAGATACACAAGGGAGATGCAGGGGGGGGAGAAACATGGGAGATGCAGGGGGGGACACATGGGAGATGCAGGGGGGCACATGGGAGATGCAGGGGGGGGCACATGGGAGATGCAGGGGGGGGACACATGGGAGATGCAGGGGAGGGGGCACATGGGAGATGCAGGGGAGGGGGGCACATGGGAGATGCAGGGGAGGGGGGCACATGGGAGATGCAGGGGAGGGGGGCACATGGGAGATGCAGGGGAGGGGGGCACATGGGAGATGCAGGGGAGGGGGACACATGGGAGATGCAGGGGAGGGGGACACATGGGAGATGCAGGGGAGGGGGACACATGGGAGATGCAGGGGAGGGGGACACATGGGAGATGCAGGGGAGGGGGACACATGGGAAATGCAGGGGAGGGGGACACATGGGAGATGCAGGGGAGGGGGACACATGGGAGATGCAGGGGAGGGGGACACATGGGAGATGCAGGGGAGGGGGACACATGGGAGATGCAGGGGAGGGGGACACATGGGAGATGCAGGGGAGGGGGACACATGGGAGATGCAGGGGAGGGGGACACATGGGAGATGCAGGGGAGGGGGACACATGGGAGATGCAGGGGAGGGGGACACATGGGAGATGCAGGGGAGGGGGACACATGGGAGATGCAGGGGAAGGGGGACACATGGGAGATGCAGGGGAGGGGGACACATGGGAGATGCAGGGGAGGGGGACACATGGGAGATGCAGGGGAGGGGGACACATGGGAGATGCAGGGGGGGGGACACATGGGAGATGCAGGGGGGGGGAGAGAGATGGGAGATGCAGGGGGGGGAGAGAGATGGGAGATGCAGGGGGGGGAGAGAGATGGGAGATGCAGGGGGGGAGAGAGAGATGGGAGATGCAGGGGGGGAGAGAGAGATGGGAGATGCAGGGGGGAGAGAGAGATGGGAGATGCGGGGGGTGGGTATATGGGGATGATGATGATGATTTTACCTGTGCGGCCCAATTTTTTTAAAATATGTATGGGGGATGGGGGTCTTTAAAAATGTATTGGGGCGGCAAGGGTCTTTTTAATATGTATTGGCGGGGCGGGTATTTTTATTATGTATTGCGGGGTGGGGTTTTTGGTATGTATTTTGTGGGGGGATTGTGTGAGCAGAGTGTGGTAATTGATGTAAGGTAGGGGCAAGTGAGGGGGGAGTAAGACACAGGGGAGATAAATACATGCGAGGCGGGAGGGGGGAGAGGGAGCGAGGCGGGAGGGGGGAGAGGGAGTGAGACGGAGGGGAGAGATAAATACATGCGAGGCGGGAGGGGGGGAGAGTGAGTGAGACGGAGGGGAGAGATAAATACATGCGAGGCGGGAGGGGGGGAGAGAGTGAGACGGAGGGGAGATAAATACATGCGAGGCGGGAGGGGGGGAGAGTGAGTAAGACGGAGGGGAGATAAATACATGCGAGGCGGGAGGGGAGGAGAGTGAGTGAGACGGAGGGGAGATAAATACATGCGAGGCGGGAGGGGGGAGAGTGAGTGAGACGGAGGGGAGATAAATACATGCGAGGCGGGAGGGGAGGAGAGCGAGTGAGACTGAGGGGAGATAAATACGCAGGAGGGGGGAGAGTGAGTGAGACGGAGGGGAGATAAATACATGTGTGGCGGGAGGGGGGAGAGCGATTGAGACACAGGGGAGATAAATACATGCGAGGCGGGAGGGGGGAGAGTGAGTGAGACGGAGGGGAGATAAATACATGCAAGGCGGGAGGGGGGAGAGTGAGTGAGACGGAGGGGAGATAAATACATGCGAGGCGGGAGGGGAGGAGAGTGAGTGAGACGGAGGGGAGATAAATACATGCGAGGCGGGAGCGGAGGAGAGCGAGTGAGACGGAGGGGAGATAAATACATGCGAGGCGGGAGGGGGGAGAGTGAGTGAGACGCAGGGGAGATAAATACATGCGAGGCGGGAGGGGGGGAGAGTGAGTGAGACGGAGGGGAGATAAATACATGCGAGGTGGGAGGGGGGAGAGCGATTGAGACACGGGAGATAAATACATGCGAGGCGGGAGGGGAGGAGAGTGAGTGAGACGGAGGGGAGATAAATACATGCGAGGCGGGAGGGGAGGAGAGCGAGTGAGACGGAGGGGAGATAAATACATGCGAGGCGGGAGGGGGAGGAGAGTGAGTGAGACGGAGGGGAGATAAATACATGCGAGGCGGGAGGGGAGGAGAGCGAGTGAGACACAGGGGAGATAAATACATGCGAGGCGGGAGGGGGGAGAGTGAGTGAGACACAGGGGAGATAAATACATGCGACGCGGGAGGGGAGGAGAGCGAGTGAGACGGAGGGGAGATAAATACATGCGAGGCGGGAGGGGAGGAGAGGGAGTGAGACGGAGGGGAGATAAATACATGCGAGGCGGGAGGGGAGGAGAGCGAGTGAGACACAGGGGAGATAAATACATGCGAGGCGGGAGGGGGGAGAGTGAGTGAGACACAGGGGAGATAAATACATGCGACGCGGGAGGGGAGGAGAGCGAGTGAGACGGAGGGGAGATAAATACATGCGAGGCGGGAGGGGAGGAGAGCGAGTGAGACGGAGGGGAGATAAATACATGCGAGGCGGGAGGGGAGGAGAGCGAGTGAGACACAGGGGAAATAAATACATGTGTGGCTCTGTGTGTGTGTGGCTCTGTGTCAGCGTCTTTGTGCGTGTCAGTATCTCTGTGCGTGTCACTGGCTATGTGCGTGTGGGTCAGTGGCTCTGTGGGTGTGGCTCAGTGGCTCTGTGGGTCTGGGTCAGTGGCTGGCGGTGTGTGGGCCACTGGCTCTGGGTGTGTGGGTCAGTGGCTCTGTGTGTGGTTCAGTGGCTCTGTATGTGAGTGTGTGGGTTAGTGGTTCTGGGTGTGTGTATGGGTCAGTGGCTCTGTGTGTCAGTAGCTCTGTGGGTGTGGGGCAGTGTGTGTATGTGTCAATGGCTGTGTGTTTGTGTGTGTGTGTCAGGGGCAGTGTGTGTGTGGGTCAGTGGCTCTGTGTGTGTGGGTCAGTGGCTCTGTGTGGGTCAGTGGCTCTGTGTCGGTCAGTGGCTCTGTGTGTGTGTGTGTGGGTCAGTGGCTCTGTGTGGGTCAGTGGCTCTGTGTGTGTGTGTGGGTCAGTGGATCTGTCTGTGTGTGGGTCAGTGGCTCTGTGTGTGTGTGTCAGTGGCTCTGTGTGTGTGTGTGGGTCAGTGGCTCTGTGTGTGTGGGGGTCAGTGGCTCTGTGTGTGTGTGTGGGGGTCAGTGGCTCTGTGTGTGTGTGTGGGGGTCAGTGGCTCTGTGTGTGTGGGGGTCAGTGGCTCTGTGTGTGTGTGGGGGTCAGTGGCTCTGTGTGTGTGTGTGTGTGTGTGTGTGTGTGTGTTTGTGTGTCAGTGGCTCTGTGTGTGTGTGTCAGTGGCTCTGTGTGTGTCAGTGGCTCTGTGTGTGGGTGTGTGGCTCTGTGGGTCAGTGGCTCTGTGCGTCAGTAGCTCGGTGTGTAGGTCAGTGGCTCGGTGTGTAGGTCAGTGGCTCGGTGTGTAGGTCAGTGGCTCTGTGGGTCAGTGGATCGGTGTGTAGGTCAGTGGCTCTGTGGGTCAGTGGATCGGTGTGTAGGTCAGTGGCTCTGTGGGTGTGTGGGTCAGTGGCTCTGTTCGGGTGTGTGGGTCACGTGACGACGTATGACGTAGCAGCATCATTTGATGCTGCACCTCTGAAAAAGGAGGAGGGTGTCACGAAGGAGGAGTATGGCACCGCCTAAGTGCCTAAGGGCGGCGGATTTGGAAATCCGCCACTGGTTAATCATGATGGGCCATTACCCCCTGCTCTGCACTTGGCTGTGATCACTCCAGGTTTGGTCCGTGGTTCACCAGAACATGTTGTGGGCAGCGTGGAGATGACGCTGGCTACATCTGTAACCTGTCTCACCTTCCCCTGTTTACACACTGATTTAAAAAAACTGCTAGATGTCAGATATTTTTTTTTTTTTTTTTTAAAGTATCAAGTCACCCAACTTTATTTTTCTTAAACATACCAATAACATTGATTCATTTTGGACCTAAGAAGGACTGTGCTACGTTGAATTGTTTTTTTAAAAGGTTTTGGGCAAAGGAAGGACCTCACTGTTTACATTGGTTGGGATTTTTAGAAGTTTGAGGCAGTGGATGAATTCAGTAAGGCAAAGAATAAGCTAAATAGTTAGTTATATTTCATTTGCTTTAAACCATCTGGCATGATAATATCTCCATTCTCATTAGGAAAAGATTGTAAATTGAATCAATTCTTTTCCCTCTTGTTAATGGAAATGTATCCATCAGTTTCGGAATGGCTCAATAGAAACCAAAACATATCACAGAAAGTGGCCAACATCTGTTCACACTGTTTTATCACCGTAATATACATATTTATAAGTACCTTTATCTGAAACATTTTGCCGAAGGAAGATCATTTGCTTCCGTTGACTTGAGATATACTGTAGAGAGGTTAAACTTTACCACTACATTAGTGATTAATGGAGGACGGCTTATAAAATGTAAAGCCGAGTGTTGTGTGGCATACCAAAGGTTAGTAGCTGCAGATTAATAGTTACGGTTCAGTTGCTGTCATCACTTGATGAGGTAATACATAATAACAAATCCTATGGGTAGCAATAAAGGCACAAAAAAAAAAGCTGATGTGAGAAAAGAAACTGCAAAGCTGGTGTGAACTCATTTAAATCAGTGGAATATTCTATGATATGAATTTTTAATACTAACATTCTTAGCATTCATTATTCTATCTGATAAAAGTCTTAGCAGAAGCACAGCGTCTTTTCTTATCCATCCCATGAAGGATTTGTTTCAGTGTTGTTACAAGAAATCTCAGGTGGCAGAAATGCTAGTGCATAATGACATTCATTTAATGTGATCTCTGTTTTGCACTTTTGTCTACAATTGGCATCCACTATCTTCATGTTGCCAGTGATCTGTGTATGACCAGGAAACATCAATCTCTTGAAAATGACAGACAACCACAAATGAGCAATTTAACCTCTTTACTGCCAGGCTGGCCTGCCTTGCATATTTGTTCGTGAAAAATTCTTAACTGAAAGGCAGATAACCGTGATCTGATGGCTTAAACTTTCATTTAAACTAGAAGAATGCCAATATTTATATATTTTTTTTTTTTAAAAAGCATTGCAAACTCCAAAGAATGAGTGAAAACAAGGAACAAATAATAGTAATGTGTAGTGTGTATGTATGGCAAAATATTGGAAACCTTTAAATAAATGATTAAAAATACACTCACATGGAGGGCCTAGGACAAACACACTGAACTATCGGTGAAACTTCTGTTTCAGGGTTCAAATTTGGGAATACAATCTTGGAAAGAGAGTTTTCATGCAGGGTTTTTGGGGATAAAGAAGTACAGAAACTCTCATAATATGGTATGAAATTAATATATTAAATAGAAATGAGCTCAGTTGCACTCACACTTTTACAGAATTAAGAGGTTGGTATCATTGGCTGGTGCCTGTATTTAATCGACCGGCTTGTTCGTGTCTGCTTACCACGTACAAACTTCGCTTCCAATCACTCATCACCATTTCACAGTGAAACCTGCTTCCCCAGGGATCTGTACATATATATTTGGTCCTTAAGTGCCAGAAACAAGAACAGAATGAAAGCCTAAATGAAAACAAAGCACTGTAGACAAGAAGGATTATTTATTTAGACACAATTAAATGTAAACTCTTAGTCCAACTTGGAGAAAAAGAATAAAATGTTCTGTTAATTGTTTATCTGTCTGTCTGTCTGTCTGTCTATCTCTAATATGTTCGTTTTGGAAACATCAATATCCAGTGATTATATGATGATGACACACAAATTATTTACTTTTCAACCCCTGACAATACACCTGCTGTATAGATCAAAGTCTCTGAATGTCGCTCCACTATATTATCTTGGATAGCTCTCCGTCGAATCGAACTTAACAGGTCAAAGATGGAGCTCCTCATACTGCCTCCCAAGCCGGCCTTCATGCCTCACCTGTTCTCTCTACAATCTATTCTTAAACGCTCATGCTAGAATCACTTGACCCTCTGCTAAATCTGTCTCTGCATCTCATGCTGAAATCCTCCTAGCTTCATATCAAATTTTGTATTATTCACAAAATTCTCCTCACTTTTAAGAGTATACACTCTTCTGCCCCCTTATATATCAGCCCTAATTTCTCGCTATACACCATCCTGACGCGTTCTGCTCAAGGATGTCCTCTGTCTATCCTTTTTGTATCTGAAGCCCTCTCCCGCCTAAAACCTCTCCCTCACGGCCCTACACCTCAGGAATGCCCTTTCCCTCAATATCCGACTAGCGCCCTCTCTCTCCATCTTAAGGACCCATCTTAAAAAACGCCTCCTTAACAAAGCATATGGCCGATACTATACATCTCAAACATCGACCTTGACCCCTTGCATACACACTTACCAAAACAGCCTTCTATGGTCTCTGTACAGTTTTCCTACTTTCAACTTAGATTATAAGGTCATGGATGGGTAATGTATACAGCAGGGCCCCGGTTATACGGCGGGTTCCGTTCCAGAGGCCCGCCGTATAGTGAAAATCGCCGGAAAGCGGATGCAGTGATTTTCAGTGCTGCGCATGCGCAAACCGGCATCTTCGCGCGCAACTGGCGGTCTGTGCATACGCACCGGGCGCACCCGCCCGTTCTGCGCATGCGCGATTTTAAATTCAACATGGCGGCCCCCTTCTCGGTGCCGCCGTATCAGCGGATCGCCGAAAAGCGGATCGCCGAGAAACGAGGCCCTGCTATATACAAAAAGATATACATACATACAGCATATCTACCAGAAGACACCTTCCATCCCATTCAAGTAAAAGTTTTTTATGGCTGATTGCTGCTTGGAAAATATGGCCCAAATCTGTTCCACCCTTTTTACTGTGTATTCTGTAACATGAGCTATTTAATATTATGCAGTATCTTGTACAACTGTTACACTGGCTGTGACTTATGCATTCATAGACACTGGCCAATAAGGGGCTATTTGGAAATCTAAGGTGCGTGTGTCAATTACTTTTCACACCTGAAGCTCCAAAATGGCCATTTACAATGTAGACCTTATGACCTACTTTTTAAAATTCATATAGGTACTGTAGGAATGCTAATTGACCATTTGCATTCTATTTCTTATCAGTAAAGCTTTCCCTACTGATATCAGTGATGTAGCTTTGCCTTACACTCCACACTTTTTAAATAGTGAAGGGTTATTTGCACACATTTTGCCAACATTGGTCAAATTTTTTTTTTTTTTTTTTTTAAAGGCAATTTTTTTTCTTCATTATTGTGTAAACCTCCCTACCGGATTCCTAGGGTGTTTTTATCAAATGTCTCTTTAATTGGCTTACTCAGTGTTTGTGACCTTGTCAGTGTGCTAGAGTCATACAGGCTGGGCGTGGGTAATTGTTAGGGTCTCCTAGACATCCTGCACCCAGCATAGTTCCTTTCTCTGTCCACCGGGTGTGCTGCTGTTTTCTGTCTGCTCTGGGGTACCTCTGTCTCCTCTTGTTGCTCCTGTCATCTGTCCTCTGTCCTTATAGTTTCCTGTTCCTCCCTTGCTTTTTGTTTTGTGATCCTGACTCCTTCTGTTGCTGAGCTGACCTGACCTGTTCCCTGAACCCTGTAGTCCTGATTACATATTAAAGGACCTTGTCTACTATCTGGATTGCCCCGTTTGTTCCCTGCTCCCTAGTCTCAGTTCCTGCTCCCCTGCCCTGCTCCTACCTTCCTGTTGCTGACCCCTGCCTGGACCCTGATGAACCTGCTTTCTGCCTGCTACCAAATCCTGCCTGTGACCCCGATGATCCTGTCCCCAACCTCAGCCCGTGACCACAACAATCCTTGCCTGCTTCCCGCTGTTCCGGTCACCGAGGTTCTACCCGCTCCAGGAGTCTCCCCCGTGACAGTAATGCAATGATGGATGGTAGGAACTTTAATCATACAAACAGCAGATTTACAGTATTATCATAGTTGAAAAGTGTCATTCATATACATTACATATTGTATAGTTTCATTATTGTTCACTGTATGTGCTGTCTGTATCCTCTTTCCTAGCTACCCCCCATCTCTGCCAGCTATGGAGCGGTTAAATCTGCATCCATGCTAGCGAAGACCGCACGGAGGCGTGGTCACATTGCCTTAAGACAATGATCAAAGGCCCATAGACGGTGTGTGCGACAGCAGGAGGGGGTGCGCGGTGCTTGAGGAATCGGTTCAATCTGGTTCCTCGGCGCGATGGACAGGTCATGTGAGCGGCGAACCAGCTCTGACGTCACAGACATGCCGCCGCGGCGCGTCCACCTTGTCCACAAAATGCTCCCGCTTCACGCGGGTGATGTCACGTGCGTGCACGCCTTCACACGGTCCAAGGCTGCGTGGATGCAGCCTAATGCTTGACTCCTTGTAGGTTACCTAATTGATCCCTCTGCTGTGTAGCATCGGTAGTGCTCCATCTCTTGTGCCTTGTACTACTCCCTTTCTCTCTGTCTGCTATCTGTGACCCCCATCTCATGTACTGAATGCCAGCTCATAGCCTTCTGGGTGAGAGTCAGATATGGACCCTCCGATTGGGCTGATCCTTGGGGCTGTGGCTTGGGAAACCCCGTTGAGGCATAGGCTTCCTCTATGTGAATCATGAGTAGTGTGGAGCCATCCCTGGGGGTGCTCTCGAAGTACAGCACTGTCCCTAACTATAAAGCAATACATCCCAGGCCTCATCCACAGATACATACCTACAGTACACGCCCCCTATGTTCTGCCCACGGCATCCGCTTTTCCTCCCACTTTATTACCACCTCTCCCTCCCGTTTGCAAGACTATTCCTGTGCTGTCCCCTGCATCTGGAATTTCCTACCACACACCATCAGACTCTTCCCCAGCTTTCAGATGTTTAAAAACTAACCTTTTCATCAGGGGTGGATGGCTACTGGGTAAACGGAAAAATAAATGTAATGTTTTTTTTGCATGACTGCTAAAAAGTATTTTTAATTGTCTTTGTAAGTGATGCAGGATATAGAAGCCAGCTTTGACTTTTCACTCCAGTAGTGAATCCAAGCACTTCAGCAGAGCACCGATACTGTACAGTATAATGAGGCACACATACCTGTATCCACGCAGCCTTTCATTGAACGGACATTTGGGCTGTTGAAAAGGCTGTTAAGATGTTTGGCTAAGTTAGGTGGTGTGCTAAAATATGCACCTGCCAAAGTGGTCCCAAAGAAAATATGGTAGCTTGCTGCATTCTTCCCCCTTGTACATACACTTCCTTGTTATTTAAATATGGTGGCTGCAAGAAGCATCAAGGTAATCAGTTGCAGCTTACTATTGGCTAGCAGTTTGGTGGCCATTTTGATTTTCTGTGAGAGAGAGGAGAAGACTGACCTCTAAAACTAGTATCATGAGAACCTGGGCGACCTGGGAGTGTGGTTAATCTCCAAAGGACCCTCCATCCCCCCATTATTTGCATACTGAAAAAAAAAAGATCCGACAGGATTGCTGCTTTAAATCTGACCTTTTATCAATTATGATTATTTAATATTTAATTATATTGTAATTTCCCTCGTCAAGAAAATACATTGAACCGTTTTGATTCCATAGGGATCCTGCAACACTTTAATTAGTACTGTGTTGCAATTCTCTCTGCCAGAAAAAGGATTACTTAGATAATATACCACTTTTTAATTTTTTTTTTATACATTACTGCTCATGTCCTGCCCTTCAATGGTAACATTGTATAGCAAGTGTGTCAAGTAAATGGAAGCTTTACTGTTGGCAACTATGCTTTTCAAACATTGTTAACTACAGCTTAAAGAGGTAAGCAATCCAATATCCAATATATAAAGGTATAAAATGAATCAGGGTAGCCCTATTTCCTAGTGAACACAGGCCGCTACCGTATGCTGTATAACCTGTAGGCTCACAGGGCCTAAGCCTGTGCCACGGAGAGCCCGGGGCACGCGCAATACTTGTTACTTGGTGCAGCGCCTCCACCTGCGACAGCTTCCGCCAGAGGGGAAGTGGTTCTTCGCAAGACACTTATGTACATTAACACACACACACAGCAATATAACCAACCAATAACTTTACTAGCATGAATGGAAATTGCGTAGCCTCTCTCTCTCTCTAACAGGTGTCCCTCACTAGAGGGGACACTATACACTGCGTCTCGCAGGACGCTCACTTCCCTCCTTCACCGGGTGATCCCACCCCGTGTCCAGTTCCCTCCTTCACCGGGTGTGCCCACCCCATGTCCAGTTCCCTCGTGCAATATCCCCACCACCCTCAAGTGAGACAATGAACCTGTGTGTGTGACTGCGCAGCCACTGTGTCCTGAATAAATGGTGATACAGTTGGTGCACTTGTAGTTTACCTGCCGGGCACTCCAGTACCCGGTCCTGCAACAGTCTTCACAAAGGATCGATGTGGAGCCCAGGGGACGTCGGCCATAGGCGTCCGGGGCGATTCCACCCAGACGCACAGCAGCGGAGTCTGAGCCCAGACCTTCCGCGGAGTAGGTAATGTCTCTGTTAGCGATATGTACACAGTAATGGAACCAGAACCTATCTAGGGCCAGTCCCTATCTCAGCTTCACACTACTGGGGCTCAGGGCCTATCTGGGCCTGTTGTATAAGGCCTAGGTAGGGGCTGGATGCCTCCCTACACCGGAGCTCCTTCTCCTTTCTCCTCCCGCTAGCTATGAACAACATGCGCGCCCTTCGACCCCATTTCCTCCCTCACTCACGCCTGATTGGTCCTCGCGTGTCATGGGTCTCGCGGGGCTGCTGGAACCCGCTCCCTTCCTATCAGAGCTCTCCTCCTTCGCGGGCTTTGGCAAATATGCCCGTGCATGCGCAACCTCCTGCCGGGCCACCCTGCGCCTGCGCCAACCTTCAACATGGCGACTCTGCGCGGAACCTCCGATATCGGAGCGTTCCCTGTACTGTGGCCCTTCCCACCCCACAACAACAACAACAACAACTGGTGGTATGGGGATCCCGCCTACATCAGTATTAAACATTCCTCACAAACTTGATTGTAAGAAAAATGTATGATTTTTTCTAATATAAAAGGTTTATTTTTCTATTATGACACCAGTATGAGTACTAACCTTGCTATAAACCACGCCTTTACAATGTGACTGTGTTTGAAGTGCCATGACCTTGCGAAGAATCTTCACATCAACATTACTTATACCACTCTTTAAAACCTTAAGCAAGGACAATAAATCTAAAGCCTTTCGTTATAGTGTATGCAATATATATATATAGAAACATAGGGGGCTATGCACTAAGCTCAATGGGTTTGCGTTCTGATGTTCAAAAAAAGCACGTCCGTTAAAAAGTGAGGCCGGGTACGCGATTCACTAAGGCCTTGAGCCCATTTTTTAACTTACGTGCTTAAAACACCCACAGCGTACGTGTTGCTTTTTTTCCCCCTGCTAGCATTCTTAAACTTCACGTACGCTAGCTGCTAGAGAAAAAAGCTGCATGTAACATTTGCCATCTCCATGCAAGGCTGTTACAGGCGATCGTACACTAAATAAATACATTTGAATAATAGTGTATATGAGCAGGGGGTCTCCGGAGCTGAACAGCATTGGTTTCAGGTCCGAGGACCCCCTACTTCAGGAGATACAGGCCCCGTTATGGGGTGCCGGTATCCCCTGCAGAATTTCAATGTCCCGGTCACGTGATGTGGACGCTTGAAAGTGCAGGGGATACCGGCACCCCATAACGGGGCCTGTATCTCCTGAAGTAGGGGGTCCTCGGACCTGAAACCGATGCGGTTCAGCTCCGGAGACCCCCTGCACATCTACACTATGAAACACATGTATATTAAAAAAAGAATTAAACATCAATACACAACCCCCCCTCCGCCCTAACACATACAGTACAATAATGTGCAAAATTACTATTATCCAGATATGGATAATAGATTATTTGCCCATTATTAAACACTGCATTAGCATACCTAAATAAAGTAAATAAAAACAGTAGCCAGCTAATCCAATGAATACAAGCAGTAACAACATCAACAATGAATTAATTAAACCATTAACCAATGAAACCAATTAATTCCTAAACCAACTCAAAATGAATAGTAACACTAACCAATCAAACCAATGAATTACTACAAAATTAATGAATGTAAACATTAAAAGACAAATAAATTCAAACAATATCTGAAATAACCATAAAACGCATTAGCTAACATAATACAACATTAACTACAAACGAACACCAATCGCAAACATTTTATTACCATTAAGCAGGAAAAAACAAACAATCACATCCACATAAGAAATTGAAATTAAAAAAACCAACAGCAAATCCAAGCCACAAATGCCCACCAAATATTGTCATAATAATGTGTTAATCTGTACTCTAAAGTGGTACAGATTAATATATTATCAGTCAATGTGCCTCCCCCAAAAAAATCAAAAAACACATCCAATGAAGAAACCTGTAAAAAGAGACATTTACAAACATTCAATATATTACTTACCATTAGAAGCGGTGGCCCTCCGACTCCCGGGGTAACAGGATGCTCACATACCTTGAAGGCCTCCAACAGCATCCGATGCCATCTGCCATGAAGATCCGGATCAGGTACCCAAATCTTCTTTAATCACCTTCTTCTATCTTCATCTGTCACCATTTCTTGATCTTCTTTATCTTCTATCTTCATCTGTCAATCCAAAAAAACCTCATGGTAAATCCCAACTGATGTTGTCTCGTCATCTTTTTGGGCTCAAATGTGGCGTCACGGCCTTAAATAGGGCTTGTGACGTCACATGCAGCCTCAAAATGGTTAACAGCCATCTGATTGGCTGTTCAAACCATGTTCCGACTTTAATTTTTTTTTTTTTTTTACATGATGTCACTTAAAGGGAATGATGCCAGCCAATCAGAATGGCTATGCTTCATTTGCAATATGCAATATAATGGGGTGTTGCAATACCCCAACACAATAACGTACCCTGGTGATACCCCCAAAGTGCCGAGGTGCCCTGGGCACCTAACCACCCGGTGTTCAGAGTCAAACCCACCCAAGGTGTGTGTGGTAGTGCTACCCACAGTGTATAGGGCCATTGATGCACATAGATGGTGATACCTTCCTGGCCACTCCAGTACCCAGGTACCGCTGAACAACACAAAGGATCCATCTGATTCACCGACGTGTGTAGGTCCAGTCCGTCCAACGAAGGCAATCGCCTCTGCGTTGGGTGAACTCCCGCTGGAGTGTTTCACCATAAAGAGTAGCTTAGTGGTGGTCTGGTCCCAGACCATAGGCCGTAAGTCACCGCGCGGCGTCTGTCACTGTGTCCCTGACACTGCAGTACTGGGGAAGCGTCCCTACCTGTGGGCCGTCCCTGCAGCACACACAATCTACAGGAGTTGGGGCCTAGCTTGGACCAGGGGAGAACTCTGGCCTAGTCCAGCAGAGCACTGCTCCCTGGACACTACCTTCTTTTTCTCCATCCTGCTCCCGACTGGCTTGGTGTGCTGATTGCGCCAAATGTATCTTCTGCTTTCTTCCCGGGGATACCACAGCCCTGATGAGCAGCCCCTGAGGCTGCTGGGACTTGTAGTCCCTTGCGGAGCCTGCCTGTAATGGCTGCTGCACTGCGCATGCGCGGACTACCCTCTGTGCATGCTTCCGTGCGCCTGTATTGCAGAGCACCGGAGCCCTCCCTAACTGCCCACAGCTCTCTGGCACCTGTGTCGAGTCTGCCTGCCATTCTGGTAGCACCCAGTGTCTTCTGGCAGCCTTCCCCTTTACCGGACCGGATGGTAAGGGAACCAGGGGACCTGGCTACATAAGTAATAAATCAACAATACTATAATCTAGGTACAAGTCCAAAATGGAGAGAGGTCAAAGGAAAACTCAAATAGAATGTTTCATAAGACCCCGTAGGTTCTTATGCAGCTCTTTCAACAGACAGACTAATCTGATGGTATAGACATAAAAGGAAAAACAAAACAAAGCGAAAAAGCGTCCAGAATCCAAAAGTTAGGTATGTTTTACTGAATCAATAAAAACAAGTAACAGTAGATATTAGTGCAATAGCTATTTGTTACTTGTTTTTATTTATTGATTAAGTAAAACCAACTTCACTATTGGATTCTGGGCGCTTTTTCTCCTTTTTTTTTTTCTTCTTTATATGCAGCGTTGTGTTAAAATACTATTAATTTGACTGATTTTTGTAAAAAATTTTTGTTTAATTTACCTTTTTTAATATTGAATATCTGTCCATACTTCCACCTCATGTTCTGCCCCTCTAAAGGTGTCTACACTACCCAACAGTTCTCTCCATAATTGTTTAGTTGATTTCGACATTGGTCCACATTCTGACAGAAAGGTGACAGGGTGGACAAAGGAATCCATAGGAGATAGTTGAGACAGAACTGCTCTAAGGGCAAATTCCGAGGCATCTGCTTCCACAATTAATGGTTTTTGAGAATCTGTAACGCTGCTGAATGCAGGACAGGATACGGACCTGCAGGGCAGAGGTAAGGAGTAGGTACACCGACCTTTGCCTGGGACCCGAAGCCTGGGATGTAGGGGAACACAGGTCCGGTTCCAGGGAAGGTGCAGGCACAGGCAAGGGGAAGACTCAGGAACAACCGGACAGGAACAAGGCAGGGGGTCAAGACAAACAGGGTCAAAGGCAGAGCAAGGCATAGAGTACTGGAGTTCTTTGCACGAGCAAGGTCAGGTAGCAACTGCCTGCTATTTAAAGGCCAGGCTGCTGATAATTAGAGCCATAGTGAGGCTTACTTCCTGTTAGGGGGTAAGGGCAGGATTTGCCAGGAAGTAAGATGGCCAAACGGTTGTAAGACTGCAGCCACTTCACGGCATGACCAATCTGCAGATCTTAACACTACCTGGTACAATTCTCATGTACCTCTCTTTTCTGCTGGAGGGAGAATGACCATACTGGGTCTGTGATTCACATGATCATGATAAAAACTGCTAATTGGAAAGTGGGGTGGGGGGAGCTTTAAACCATGGGGACGAGGGCCACACCTCCAAGCAACAATAGTTGCATAACCCATCAAGCTCCAGAACCCCAAAACCCACCCTCACATCATATATACAGCATATATATTAGTGCCAAAAAGCAGTGCTAGTGAGCGTGGCAAGATATACAAACAAAAACAGGCCAGCACAACATACAAAATGACACAACATATAGTACAATACTTCAGTGCTTATCTGCTCATGAGTAAGGGTCATTTAGTTAAACCCTTTGGCCAAAAGGTCATAAGCCTGCAGCCACTTAACGACATGACCAATCTGCAGGTCCTAACACTACCTGGCACAATTGCTTCTGTGAGGATGATGTAACTCCATGGCAGCAGCCATCTTAGTTATCGAACAGATCCCTTATAGTATCCCTCCCTTCAGGATCGAACTCCGGACGAGGCTATTGGCTTGGGGGAAACAACCAAGAGAGAGTTCTTACTTAAGCGGCGTGCAAGGCTGGGTTCCGTGCAGATTTCCATGGAGTGCTCAGAAGAGAGTCCAGGCTGCGGTCAAGGCAAGGTACGCGGAACTGGAATTATGAAAAGACGTTAAAAACAGAACAACATGGAAACTCATAGGAACAGAACTCCATGGCCTGGTGCTATCAGGAGGACATCCAGTCTCCTTAAAGGCAGAGTGCCAGTAACCGCAATGACAGCCAAATCTTCAGTGAGAGCGGAAATGAGAAGCGGCACTATATACAAAGCAAGGGCTCTTGAGTTAAATGCTTTGACCAAAGGATTACAAGCCTGCTACCATGTCACGGTGAACCCTCTTCAGCAGGTCCTACACTACCCGCAACAGTTTTCTATACCTAGCAAGAAGAGGACAAGCAGGGATCTATATGGAAGTCCAGGCAGACAAAGCATGCAATAACCAGATGCAAAAGGAGAAAGGCAGGGATCCAGGCGAGCAACATCCAGGGTGCAAAGCACTAGAAAGTGGGCTCTGGCTAGTTGAGGAATCTTGTGTAGAAATTTCAGAGCATATTGCTTAGCGTAGAATTGCAGGGTAACGTCTATCGGTCCTGCGTTCCCCCCGTGTGAGATCAATCTGTCACACTAGGTCTATCATTGTAGAACAAATCTCTGGACAGGCAGCAGGAGATAATTCGTCCTTGAGTTCATCAAGAAACTATAGCTTGTGCATTATCGATCCAATCGGTATCCACCATCAAAGTTTTGAATTTGAATATATACAATGCTAAATCACTTGAGCTTTGTTGAATTTCCATAAGAGCATATTCTGTTGTCTGGCTAGAAGCACTGAGGTCAAAATCTTTCATAAATTCAGCTTTAAAGTCAGTATTATTCCCTGGAAGGGGGTAGCTCACATAAGGGCACCCCCAGTCAGGTTACTGAGGATGAATACAATTTCAGCTTTATTGCCTGAAAACGAGGTCTGACAAAAACAAAAATGTATTTCGCATTGGTTAAAGAAAACCTGAAAACTTTCCGTTTTCCCTTCAAAGTGGTCCGGGTCAGGGCAAGAACAGCGGGGTAAGTAATCGCCACCTAATTCATCTATCTCTTTACTTAAAATGTGAGCATTTGTACTTGTATAGAGATACTGCATCATTATACAGTTCATGATGTTCATTTGTAGTAGGGGATTAACCCCCTCCCCCAGCATGAAATGAATGTTTAATGTTGACACATGCATTAAACAGGTATGTTTCCCGTATGTGGGGGACTTTGTTCCATAAAGCTTAATCGTGTAAAGTGAATTGAGCACATTGATTGTTATTCAGGTATAAATACTTGCAGCTGTAAGACAGCTTGTTAATGTAATGTTATGATAAATCTGCCGTTTGGTGTTTGAATTTCCAATTCATTTGAAAGCTGAGCCTGAAGATCTAATGAGCAGAAATGTATGTCCCAGGGGACATTAAACCTCTGCTTCAAGCCCAGTGGAGAGGCCACTGGAATTTTTTCCAATAAAATAGTGCTTACCAGTTTTGTTTAGATTGATTGACTTTGATATGTACTTTCCTTAAACTACGATAAGCACAATTGCAGCGCATAATTTGGCTAGAAGTAAAAAAACAAACATTGTATATATTTAATGTTGGATGTTTTGAATCTCTTTTCACATTGCAAACCTATTTAAGTTTAGGCTGCAATGTACAGTATTTGATTGAATTTGACAGCCTTGGTCAAGAGGAACAGTAACATTACACAAACTTTATGGCTTATCTCAAGGGTGTGCAAACTTTTCCCCGTGCGCACCATTGCCTGCTCTCTTCTGCGCCTCGCCCTTCCCCCTTGACCCTGGCGTCAAATGACGTGCGAGGTCATGTGACGTCACATCGCCATGGCAACGTGACGTCACATGAGCCGGGTTACCAGGACGACGCTTCTCTGGAAGGGAAGGTAAGTGTATTATAGAGGACTCACGCAGTCCTCTGGCATTTAATTTAAATGCCTGGGAGGAAGAGAGCGGGACCTCTCTAACTGCCGCGCCCCTCCCCCCCTCCCCCAGTTTGTGCACCGCTGGCTTATCTGCTGCCTATTTAAATGTTATTTTCACTCGTTGTGTATCCATATTATAAGGGCATCTATTAAAGTGAGTACCTTTTATGCGTAACATTTTCTCTCGTTTTTCTTGGGCAAAGAAAACCTCTTGTTTAGAGATCAGCGCCAGAACACAAAATTATGTAGTCCGTCAAAAGAAGATTTCTTGCTCATTCATACTTGTCCCCTAAGATTTTTCTGTGATATGTTCCTGACTTGCATGTGGCCCCTGTACTTTTTTAGTAGTTGGCCAGTGCGGAACATACATAATTTAGAGATGTCTGTATCCTGTTCCTATTAATTAAAAAACTAAATTTCCATTGAAGCATTTAGCCCAGGGGTGAGAGACTCCAGTCCTCAATGGCCACCAACAAGTCAGGATTTCAAGATATCCCTGCTTCAGCACAGCCACTAATTCAGTCACCTGTACTAAAGCAGGGATATCCCTAATACCTGGCCTATTGGCGGCCCTTGAGGATTGGAGTTTCCCACCCCTGAGTGGCCTCTCTGTGGTTTTAGTGGCACATTTGTGAATGGCACTTTGTCATCATCAGTATGATTCATGCAGATATGCAAGTGAGACTGGTAAAGTGAGCATTAATTAAATTGTTTTTCTGTATATAAAATGGAAATAACCACTTAGGGTCGTATTACAAATGGTCAATTTTTAAGAACAGGAACATATTTGTAATACTTAAACTACTATAGCTTCTTGTTAAATATTCTTCTGGCCAGGCGTTGCCTAGATTTTCTCTAGACTTGAATCCAAACTCCACAGAAGAATTGGCCATGATTGCAACAGCCATGAAATTACTTGCTGAACATTTGGTTCTTACATCAAGATTGAATTATGTGACTCATTGTCCCTAAAGTGGGCTATGTTTTATTGTAATATGGTACACAACAATACAATTCTTGTATAAAAACAAGTCATGCAATTTAGTTTGCTGGGTTTAAAGCCGTCAGATTTAGTACACTATACCCTTACTTCGTGTGTACTGCATATCTGGTTCTGAACATTACAGGATACATGGTTAGAACCCAACATGATCTACAGTATGTATGAGGTGACAAAATTACTCAGCATTAGCAATAGTAAGCTTTTTTTTAAACTGTTGTTGCAGCCAGTCTATTCTTCGTACATGTCATAAAAATGAACATTTGTCAAAAAAAATTAACTGGAATTGAAGATATAAAGCAATACGTTTAGTTATCACATTGCAGGAAATCTAAAAATATGTATTCTTCCTATGTTTATGAGCTAAGAGGACACAAAGATCTTTGTATTCACAGTGGCTTTGAATCACAACCATCCCAGTGTACATCTGCGTTGCCTCAAAGGCAGACAGCTTTTGGCGCAGCCAAAGGGTGAGAGCCGTTTGTTGCCATTTGCTGATGTTTCGTGATGTTAAAGCTGCTCTCTTTCAATCTGAAACTCACAAGCCCTTTATTCCTTGAACCCAATTTTCCAACTCTGTCCATGACATGTCTGTGAAGTGACTGCATAACCTCTGTTCTTTTAATGTATTTTTATAACTCTGTGCCCAGGACATACTTGAAAACGAGAGGTAACTCTCAATGTATTACTGCCTGGTAAAACAGTTTTATAAATAAATAAACATTAATGATGCCATTTGGCATCTATCACAATAGTGAAACAAAATTAATTATTTTGTTAAATAAACCAGTTCAATTTGCTATATAAATTTGAAACCCAAGAGTCGTCTTACACTCGTTTCTGCTAGTGATTTCTCTGCAAACGTTATTCTTAAAATGTTTCATTTACTGTATATAATGAAATCCCTAAATTGTTTTTGCAAGTTGCCATAATTTTTTTTATGTGTTCATCTCAAGGACGATGGCAGATGGAGTACAGCTGTTTTGTTGTCAGAATTACAGAGAACATGTTCTTAAATCTGGCTAGTCAGCACAGTGATTTTATACTGACCCCAGTGGACACTCAAATTATGAGTTGTAGCCCTATGTGTCCTGGAATGCGTCTAAAAAGATAGCATGCACTGAAAATGTATTTTTGTTGATTGATTGTTGCTGAATGACACTGCAGACTTTGAGTAATGTTTTGTTAAAGGATTACATTGAAGCAACACCAATATTATTGTAATACCTTTGTTTTCTTACCTTTTGTGATGATAGCATGCTCAGTCATATTTCATTGGTTTACAATACCTATCAAATACTGTAGGCTCTTTTTGGCTTAAATTGTGGGGTGGGGAAACACGTAGAATTTTTTTATACTTTTAAGTATGTCCTAAATCTCTCTTGACACTATAATACTGCTGAATGAGTATTCTTTCCGCTTTCTTTCTTTTAGTTTTTGTAGAGCAGCAATAAAAACTGTATCACAGTTTGTGTTTAAAAACAACAATGAACTATGTGTGATGTCCCAAAGTAATGTCAGGTTGTAACTTTGGTAACAATGAGGTTAAGAAAACAATGGAGAAGTTTAACATATTTGCCTTTGTAGAGAACAGAATGGTACTTGATTTTTCGGTAGGGTCACACCATGTACTAATAGAGAGAACCAAAATGTACTGTACATAGCTGTGGCAGGATCATAGCACAACTTGCAATTTGAAGAAGGGTGGAAAGGTGGACTTGATCCAAGATAGCGGAATCCTACAAAAAAATACATACGCTAGACAGCACCCTGTGATGTGAAGTCTAAAGGGGAAGAAACATGAGGAGAAGGAGGAAACAGGGTAAGGGAAGGTGGTAGTGGTGGGGGTGTAAAGAAAGTCAAGGAGAATGGGGGGAAAGCAAGGGAAATAAGGGGGGCAACGTTTCGGGTAGTGAGCCCCCTCAGGCCCGTTCCCAGAGATCAAAAGATCACTGGTACTTCCCTTACACCCTGGGATACAGATGACAAGATGACAGGAAACTCAACATGACATGACTCCTTAATGACAGGAAAAACAAAATGAGAACCCTGCACTGTGGGATCAATAATTGTGCAACAGCAAACAGTCAGTTTGTCACTAGAGACAAGCAGGCATACAGTAGTTCTACTGATCATTGAGCAAAAAATGCCAGTGTATGCAATCTTTCAAGAGAGTCCAAGTTAATCAGTAGTAGGTAACACTGTGAAAAAACTGCCAGCACATACAATACATCCAAAGAGTGCAAGTTAATCAATGTTCAGCAACACTGTAAGGGTGAGTGGAGGGGGGGGGGGGGCAACACCAAAATTTCAAATGAACAATTGACCGTAATAACGTTATGAAGATTAAGCGGATTCTGCTCCCATGAGTATCACGAGCAAGCAGCTGACCAGACGCCATCCATGATACTCAGGGGAGCAGAATCCACTTGATGTTTGTAACGTTATTAAGGTTTATTATTAATTTCAAACTTTGGTGTTACCTCCCCCCCCCACCCTTACAGTGTTGCTGAACAATGATTAACTTGGACTCCCCCCCCCCACCTTCCTTACCCTGTTTCCTCCCTCTCCTCATGTTGCATCCCCTTTAGACTTCAAGTCACTTTTGTGACAAATTACACTTTTCATTAGACTTAGTGTGTTTATATGTACACACTACATATTCAAATCTGATTAGGCTTATTCCACTATTACATTGTTCTTATTGAGTCCTGGGAACATCCCTATATTTCAAAGATAATAATTTCATAATCATAGAATTAAAGCAGCAATATTACACCCCCCCTTTTTTTCCCCCTTCTTTTTTTATATGTATATGTTAAGCATGTGACAATGTATAATTCTATATTCTTACCTAAGATGTCAATCGTTTTGGTGCACCTGTTATATGTGTTATAAATCTGTAAAAATGCTGATTGTGTGCCTAACATAATGTCCACCTTTCAGTTTAAACCAATCCTTCGGTTAGTGCAAGGGTCTGCAACCTTTCAAGGAAGAAGAGCCATTTTATAAAAAAAATATTTCTCCAAAATATTCCGACAGCCGCGACACATGCATGAATATTTCACCCCCACAAACACATAGCTGTACTGTACACAGACTAATAGGTATATACTGTATAAGCATTAACATACTACAAACTTACTTTAATCAGAATTAGGGAAAAGAAAAAATACGTGGGGAGATGTGTGCAGAGGTATGCAAATGGAGACTATTTTAGGGTGAAATTATATCCTGGCTTTATTGAGCCTGTTCTTTTATCCAGGCAAAACATAAAAAAACAACAAAATAACAAATCCCTATCGCTTTATAAGGGCTAACATACTTCCTCAGACCCTATCTGCAGGACTGGAGGGATATTCCCATTACCAGCCTATCACCCCAAAGTCTCAGGAAGTACCTTAAGCAGGTGGCCCTCCATGTCAGTCCCTGGCAGGTTCCTGGGTCCTCTGTGTCCATGAAATATAGGTCTCTGGGTGTCTTGATATCAGCACAGCCTTTGTGCTCAAGAGAGTGTCTGTGTGCAGGCTTCTCTGCTCTCCTTCTGTCAGCCCAAATGTGAGGTAAGGAAATCTCTCTCCTGTGGCTCACATGAGGCTTTGTACTGAGCTCTAATTAGTCCAGGTGGAGACTAGTTAATTGAGTGGCTGCAATCAACTATCTCTCTGCTGATTCTCAGAGCTCTGACGCAGCTTTATTTAAACAGGGATATGTCCCCGTTACACACACACTACCCACCCCAAATAACGGAAGTGCGTGCCGGCATGGGACAGTGTAGGAGGCATGCCAGCAGCTGGGGAAATGCCGGATGGCAACAAGAGGCCCGACCAGCGCCGGCCGGGCCCCCCCTCAGCCAAAAGCAGCACAGTGAGGGAGGCAGCAGCAATCTGCGAACGGAGGAGAGCTGCATGTAGGTGCAGAACAGATTGCCGACCCCTCGGTTAATGTAACTCAGCAGTTACAATGTATCACACTATTAGTAAGGTAACATTCTTGTTACAGTTAGCAGCTCAAACTGCTGGGTACATTGGCAACAAATTACCACAATCAGGAAAGTATTGCAAAGATCTTGCTAAAACCTGCAATAGAAATCAAAGGACGCTTTAAAACTCATTAAAAATGGCATCTCGAATTGAATAATAATAATAATAATAATAATAATAAACAAACAGTCACTTATCTAATACTATAGAACTGAATGACTTTCAATCAGTAATTTACACATAAGCAACAACTCTAAGAATAAATCTGGCCAAGACAAACTCATCGAAAAGCATACAGTATGGATACAGTACATTTTAGCAGAAGAAAAAATGGGAAAAGAAGGATTTGCAGAAGCCATTATATGAAGTACTGTAGTGGTCCTCTGTTAATTTACAATAAAATGTATTTTATACATACACTAAAAATGGCTTATTATATGTAATAACCTTGACTTTAGCAGTGCATGTTATAACATGTTGTTCTCCCTGTTCTAGTTTAACAAGTAACATTGAAAGTTCCTTTCTGTGCCTTTGTTGAGACTTAGAATCTGTAAAGTGTGGAGGATTTCACGAACCCAATATGACACCATGTAGACGGACGTTCACAGAGGTACACAATTGGAGGCTTTTATAAGGTGAAATTATAATAAGGCTTTATTGTGCCTTTTCCTTTTCATCAGGAAATCATCCAAACACAGGGGGGGAACAAAGCTTCTATTCACTTGGGAGTATTTCTAGTGAAATCCTATGCAATTAATTCACATCTCCGTTAGTTAAGCATTTCTCCCAGCCCCAAACATATAGCATGAAATAAGCAGATATAAGCAGTCTCTTAATTATGAAAGTCTTATCTGTTTCTTGGAGGGAAAATCTTCTCAGTTCCTGGTTCAGCTTCAGGTTTAGTAGTTTTCCCTGTGTCTTGAAATCAGCTCTGCTGTGTCTTCTGGCAGAGCTCAAGACATGTGGTGTCTATAAAGGTCAGCTCACAAGTGAGCTAAGGAGTCACTTCCTGTCTCAACAGAAAGACTTTTGTAAGCAATCTAAATCAGGCAGGTGGTGTTTATTAATTGACTACCAGCAGTTAACCCCCACACTGCTAGATTAAAGGCACATTACTTGAACAGGGATTACTCCCCTGTTACATACCACCAGTTACTGTACGTACTGGATGGTTTATTTTTTCACAAAACTGCTACGTAAATACAGTAAAAAAGAGATCCTTATGTGTAATATGTTGCTGATGCCATATCTGTTACAATCCCAGAGCATGGGTGAAGTTTTCATACTGATCTTTCTGACATTTATACTAGACAAAAAGGTCAATATTCTAATGTACAGTGATAAATTCTACATGAAGCATTATGCATATTTTATATATCCACTATTTTGATGTTGAAAGAAGGATCTTTCTAAAATATATTATATTGCACAAAGAATCAGAAAGAAGACTACGTTACTGGAAGAATTGGTCTGAAGATTAATTGGAAATAAGGTGTCAAAGCTAGAGACTGGTGCTAAGTAAGTTATAAGATGTTTTTTTTTTGTCCTAAATCTTAGTCATATAATGAGGTTTGTTACTTAGAATTGATCAAGTACAATAGAAATCTGTCTTGTTTCAGCACATCATTTTTCAAATCCTGATCTCTAATTTATAGGACGTGTTATTGTTATCTTGATATAATCCAGTATATATTTTGCAAGGCAAATATATTTCCTTTTTAGACAACTTTACCTTTGATTAATTTTTTTACGAAAGGGACAGATCTCTTAATAATCTTTTCTGTTTTCTTTGTTGTCACCATACCACAGTGGTCCGTATTTTTAACTTGAGGCAAAAATAAATAAATAAGCATATCACATGTATTATTAAAATGTTGTATTAACCAGTATTATTCCTATCATGTTTATAAAGAACTTCTAAAGTGTGCACAATGTTTTCCATTTCTTATTGATGACTTTCTAGCGTTAGCATATGGAGATACATTTAAATTCATTTGTTAATTTCAAAATAAGGATATATTGATCAATGGTGTCCTACTCTGAATTTAGCTCTGTTCTGTATAGTAATTACATCTATGGGGCCTATGCAGAGAGGAACGGCAAAATAAATTGCCATTCTTGTAAAAGTTCAACATTGTGGCGTATTTATTGAGCCTGATTCAGAAAGGACAAATTGTCAATCAAGTCTCAAAGTGTATGATTGGCGAGTGTTAATCGCGCCATTTCAGACTGAGCTACTTACATCTGGCTATATTTTCAGTCACTGCGGGTGAAAGTCGCGCTCGTGAGTCTCTCAAGACTTCAATTCAAGTGGGTGGGAAATTTCTAAAGTAAACACCACATTCCTGGCACAGCGTCTTAGTGACGGCTTCTGCATAGTTACATACCAGAGAAACAGCGCGCGTCTCTCTGTTAAAGTGGTAGAAGCACTGTGAAGCTGCAGATACTGAAAAAAAAAACCTTCTCTTTACACTTTTACAATTTTTATTAGCTACAGTCATAGACATTCAGTGACAGACAGTGTACATACTGATAGACAGACACACAGCAATACATACTGATACTCAGACAGATACACAATAATACACAGTGATAGACAGACACACAGGAATATACACTGATAGACAGACACACGATACTGTATACACACATTTACAGGCACTGATACACAAAGGCAAAGGTTTGTGACAGCGTGATGCCCTCCCCCCAAGCCCAGCAGCTGATCGCAATGTGAAGCCCTGCACTCGGCAGCACTACTGACCCCCCCCCTCCCCCTCCCCCCAAGCCCAGCAGCTGATCGCAATGTGAAGCCCTGCACTCGGCAGCAATACTGACCCTCCCTCCCCCCAAACACAGCAGCTGATCGCGATCTGAAGCCCCGCACTCGGCAGCAGTACACATACACACACACACATGCATACATGCATACACACACATGCATACACACACATGCACACATACACACACACATGCACACACATTCACACACATGCACACATATGCACACATGCATGCATGCACATACACACACACAATGCAAACACACACACACACAAGGCACACAATGCACACACACACACACAGGAGACAGGGACCGGAGCAGAAGGGGGGCAGGGACCGGAGCAGAAGGGGGGCAGGGACCAGGGCAGAAGGGAGACAGCGATCGGGGCATCACACACACACACCCCACCTTCTGTCTGGCAATGACGGCTCTGTAGGGAACCGGCTGCAGACCCATTGGATGGGAGCGGTCACGTGACCGCTCCTCCGCTTCCCCTTACTAACTGACAGCACTTTCCAGTGAACTGGACGGCTACTGCCGTTTTTTCCTGGCGCGCACAATTGGCGACTTCAGCGCTGAGAATTCAAGCACACATGCCGAATACCACACTTTGCCCTTTCCTGCATATGCCGAACCTAGAAACATGGCGAAATTTAAAAAAAACACGCTTCTCGCCAACACATTGGCGGGATGCTGCCGCCTAGCAAATCTCCTGGCGAAAATTTCAAATTTCGCCACTCAAGGAAGCCTCTGTGCATACGGGAAGCAAATTCTGCCGAATACATGCCGAATGGCATGTATTCGGACGACTCTGCATAGGCCCCTATGTCTTTAACGCAATCCGATATTACACTTTTTTGGTGGTACATGTGTTTGCAAAAGGGGTGACAGTATCATTATCTATCTTTATACTTTGTGTAGCTTATACCGTCCAAATGCCTAAAATTTCCCAGCTTGTCTCTATGCTGTGCGCACTGAGGACTGACCTGTCAATAAACACTGCGACCGACATCAATGCTCAAACAAAATCATAGCCATATCTGGCACACCGAGACCAGCAGCGGTGGTGATTGACAGGTCAAGTCACTACCATTCAGCGAGGAGAGCGGTGTGGAGGTGGGAACGGAGAGCAGGAGGCAGAGGTTGTATGAGGGCTGGAGGCAGAGCTGGTTGTTGCCCTCATGTACTCTGCGAGCAACCCACCCCAGAGTGTGAGGTAGCGCTAACCCCCCCTGTGATGTGTAGGTGCATGGTGGTACCTTCCTGTTCAACGTCCCAGACCAGGGAATACTTGGGCAACGGTGTTGGATAAGGTCTCACGCAGCGGGGCCTCCAACATAAATCCCCTCACTCCTCAGTTTCCATTGGGCTGTCGCAAGCGGTGCAGTCTCCGCCCGGAGGACCTTGTGCACTGCCTCTGTCCTGCTCCTGCTGCAGCACTCACTAAGGGTAATTCCCTATACTATGGGCGGTCCCTCATGCATCCACTACTGTGAGGGGACTACATGGGGCCTGCAGGGAAGTCTGGCCTAGTCCAGGGACATACTAGCTTCCTTGACACTACCTCTTCTCTTGCTGCCTCCGTCAGGACTAAATGTCTGCTTCCTCGTCCTGTGGAGGACTTCTGAGACCCAAAATGGCAGCCCGTGCCTTTTCTTGCAAGGCCTTCTGGGACTTGTAGTCAGGTGGCATTTGCATCCATTATCAGATGGACGCCGCTCTGGTCACAACTGCGCACTTCTCCCCGATCGTGCAGAGCAGCAGAGCCATTCCCCGCCATTTCCAGAGACAGGGTACGGGGACTCCGCTACACATGCATACAAATGAGTGTTTACATCTAACACTGTGAGGCATTACACCAGGTGTGCGCAAACCGGGTGGGAGATTTTTCTAGGGGGACGGGGTTGTTGTAGAGGCCCTTGCGCTCTTCCCCACGGCATTTAAATTAAATGCCAGGGGATCGCGTGAGGCCCCTGCAACCTAATACTTACCGAGATTCAGACTCTGTTGAATAGTCTGTTGATACTGTTGATGCGTCACCATGGCAACGCGGTGTCAAATGACGCCATGGGGTCAAGCGTCGTCATTTGACGCTGAGAACTGAGGTAAGCGGGCGCGAACACCAGGGGGCAGCTAACAGGGGGGGCAAAGCTGAAAACGTTTGCGCACCCCTGCATTAGACTAATGCACATATTTACAACACATGGGCATAAAACAACAACACTGTTCAATTAGCATGCAATGTTTTTATCACTTTAAACGCTGGTGCTGCATGTACTGTACAAATGCAATAAAAATAGCCAGGTGTGCGAGTATAAGGAAGATCCATAAATCTACAGTGAGCCTTATTTGTCAACTATAATGTCATCCAGATGTGGTGTAGTAACAGATTGATACTCTGGGATATTTCAATCTTTATCAATCTGTGGACCCTTTTTTTTAATTTTTTTTTTTATATAATAACTCACATTTTATTGAAGTTTTGAACATCCAGAACAATGACATTACATTTTACGTATCCGGCAATCAAATACAATACCAAATTAACTCAATACAAAGAAAATAAGAACACACATCTGGGGAGGGAGAGGACTGTGGTGTCCGTCTGCCCTCTCGCCCTCCTTTTCTTGTGGACCCTTTTTGAATGAAATTGTGTGCATCATTGAACAGTAATTTTGATAGTAGTAAAGTATATTTACATCAAAAGTGTGGACATTATACTGTAAAACGGTTCAGTTAGTGCAGGGGTCATCAAACTCTTAGCCAAATATGAGTAGCACAACGATTTAGAATTTTTCAAAGAGCCATTAATATATTTTTACACCCTCCCCCCCCATCACATCAGGCTGGCCACCCCATCAATATTCCCCCCATCACATCAGGCTGGCCCCCCATCACCTTACCGCCCCCCCCATCAGTTCAGGCGGGACCCCATCATCAACTTACACCCTCCCCCCCCCCATCACATCAGGCTAGGGTGACCAGATTTTGAAAATTAAAAACCGGGACACATTTTTTTTTTTACATAACAGTTTATTTATTGTAGTACACTTATACTTTACTACCATTAGTCCTTGTTACATAGTGTGTGTGTGTGTGTGTGTGTGTGTGTGTGTGTGTGTGTGTGTGTGTGTGTGTGTGTGTGTGTGTGTGTGTGTGTCGGATGACCTCACTAATTAAACAAAAAAAAAAGCCAGATGTGAATGATTCTGAATCCATTAACAACCAGTGTCAGGATGCCTCCTCTTCACAATTTCTAAAGCATCAATCCCGTCTGGGATCTTACCTGATCCGCAGTCCCTCCTGTCTCCCGATATCTCCCGCATGAAACTTGAGTCAGATCTGGAAGAAAGCAGGATAGGTTACTTAGGTGTAGGTTTACGGCAGTTAAGATGAGACAGAGGGTGAGGGAGACAGGGAGGGTGAGGGAGACAGGGAGGGTGAGGGAGACAGGGAGGGTGGAGGAGACGGAGTGTGAGGGAGACGGAGTGTGAGGGAGTCAGGGAGTGTCAGGGAGTGTGAGGGAGTCAGGGAGTGTGAGGGAGTCAGGGAGTGTGAGGGAGTCAGGGAGTGTGAGGGAGTCAGGGAGTGTGAGGGAGTCAGGGAGGGGGAGGGAGACAGGGAGGGGGAGGGAGACAGGCAGGGGGAGGGAGACAGGGAGGGGAGGGAGACAGGGAGGGGGAGGGAGACAGGGAGGGTGAGGGAGACAGGGAGGGTGGAGGAGACAGGGAGGGTGGAGGAGACGGAGTGTGAGGGAGATGGAGTGTGAGGGAGTCAGGGAGTGTGAGGGAGTCGGAGTGTGAGGGAGACCGGGAGTGTGAGGGAGACCGGGAGTGTGAGGGAGACCGGGAGGGGGAGGGAGACAGGGAGGGGGAGGGAGACAGGGAGGAAGACATGGAGGGAGACAGGGAGGGTGAGGGAGACAGGGAGGGTGAGGGAGACAGGGAGGGTGAGGGAGACAGGGAGGGTGAGGGAGACAGGGAGGGTGAGGGAGACAGGGAGGGTGAGGGAGACAGAGAGAGGGAGGGAGAGGGAGGGAGGGTGAGGGAGACAGGGAGGGTGAGGGTGAGGGAGACGGTGAGGGTGAGGGAGACGGTGAGGGTGAGGGAGACTGAGGGTGAGGGAGACGGTGAGGGTGAGGTAGACGGTGAGGGGGAGGGAGCGAGGGTACACTGATACACACACACACTGATACACACACACGTACACACACACACACACACACACACACACACACACACACACACACTGGTACACACACACACACACACTGGTACACTTACACACACTGGTACACACAGACTGGTACACACACTGGTACACACTGATACACACACACACCGATACACACAGACACCGATACACACACACCGATACAAACACACCGATACATACACACTGATACACGCACACTGATACACGCACACTGATACACGCACACACACACACACACACACACACACACACACACTGATACACACACACACTCTGACCTGCAGCCAATTTCCTGCAGCCCGGCCGGCATTCTAAGTCCCGCCCACCGGCAACCATTCATTCATTAAACATAGGGGGGAAAAAAAACTTACCTGCTCTCGCACGGCATCTTACTCACCGCCGCCGCCCACGCACTTGCTGCAGCATGATCCACCTGCCACCACAAATCCTTAGAAGAGCCGCACGGTCGTGCCGAAGAGCCGCAAGCGGCTCGCAAGCCGCGGTTTGACGATCCCTGATTTAGTGTATAGAAACATACACGTGGTACACTATATTATATAGAAACAACATAGTCTTAGTATATGGCTTGGCTCTGAGAAAATTACAAAAGAGCAACCCTGCCCTCGAAAAACTGTACAATTTCTCACATCTCCTATATGATGTATTACCATGAAGAGTTCATTAAAGTATAATATTATTGTGTTGTTGCTATACATTATTTAACTTATGTATGCCTCCACTAAACAACATCTTATTTATGTTTGTAATGTGACTTTGTGTGTGTTTTTAATCATTTGTAAGCACCCATATTGCTTTGTTAATCTTTACAGAGTATTAAGTTAACTATGTTCTGCAACACTAGTTCTCAGTGCATTTGTTTAATTTCTTCAGTTTGGCCATGCAAATAATGGCCAAGATCCCACATAACTCCATTAACTCCTTAACAAGAATAGTGCCCACAGTTTATTCAGTGCTTTACAAAAAACAATACAGTACAGGAAATTATAATACATAATTATAATAAATCTCTGCCCCAAAGACCTTACAATCTAAGTGATACAGTATGTTGAGAAATTTACAGAGGCAGCAGGTGAGGGAATAAGTGCAGTAAATGGCAGTGCTTTGCAGGAGTGAGTGTGGGACAATAACAATGACTCCAGGATTGAGGATTGCTCATTTAAGAGATGAGTTTTCAGGTTTGTCTTGAAGCTGGGTGCCATATACTGAGTGTGAGGGGATTCCACTGGCAAGGGGCAGTGAGGGAAAAGGGTTTAAGGTGAGAGTTGTACAGGTGAGAGGGGTGGAGAGGAGACATATGGGTAGAGCGCAGGAGATGAGCAGCGGCATAACGATGGATCAAAGCTGATATGTAGGAAAGAGAGGAGTGGAGAGCCTTAAAAGGTAAGGAGGAGAACTGTGTACGAGATCCGAAATGTAATGGAAAGCCATGAGAGGGATTTAAAGAGGAGATGAGCGGATTCTGTTTTGGGAGAAAGTGAAATTATTCTTGCAGGTGAATTTTGGATTGATTGCACGGGAGAAAGTTGTGAGGCAGTATGTTGTATGTATGTATGTCTTTATTTATATAGCGCCATTACTGTAAATAGCGCTTCACAGTAGTAAAACACGTGACAATCATATAAATAATACACATAACAGATCATGGGAATAAGTGCTTCAGACATAAAGTAACATTTAGGAAGAGGAGTCCCTGCTCCGAAGAGCTTACAATCTAATTTGGCAGATAGGAAGAATGTACAGAGACAGTAGGAGGGCATTCCGGTAAGTGCGTCTGCAGGGGGCCAAGCTTTATGTATCGTATATAGTATTAACCACGGTGCTACTCATGCTTCTTTAAGCAAGTGTGTCTTAAAGTGGGTCTTCAAGGTGGATAGAGAGGGTGCTAGTCGGGTATTGAGGGGAAGAGCATTCCAGAGGTGTGGGGTAGTCAGTGAGAAAGGTTTAAGGCGGAGAGGGCTTTAGATACAAAGGGGGTAGAGAGAAGACATCCTTGAGCAGAACGCAAGAGTCGAGATGGTGCATAGCGAGGAATTAGGGCTGAGATGTAAGGAGGGGCAGAAGAGTGTAAAGATTTAAAAGTGAGGAGGAGAATTGAGTGCAAGATGCGGAATTTGATAGGAAGCCAGAAGAGTGATTTCAGCAGGGGAGACGCTGAGACAGATTTAAAAAGTAGAGTAATTCTGGCAACAGCGTTTAGGATAGGTTGTAGGGGAGGCAGGAAGGCCGGACAGCAGGAGGTTACAGTAATCTTGACTGGAGAGAATGAGGGCCTGTGTCAGAGTTTTAGCAGTCAAGCAAAGGAGGAAAGGGTGTATCTTTGTAATATTGCGGCGGAAAAAGTGACAGGATTTATATATGTTTTGAATGTGAGAGAGGAGTCGAGTTTGACCCATAGGCAGCGTGCTTAGGCTACTGGGTGAGTGATTGTACTTCCAAAAGTAATGTAACTCTGCCACCCAGTAACAGGAGGTAGTAGGGCCAGGTTTGGGAGGAAGTATGAGGAGCTCTGTTTTTGCAATTTAAGTTTAAATCAGCGGTGGGCCATCCAGGATGATATCAGGGAGAGACATTCAGAAACTTTGGTCTTTACAGCAGGTGTAAGGTCAGGATTTGAAAAGTAAATCTGTGTGTCGTCAGCATAGAGGTGATATTTAAACCCAAGAGATGTGATTAGGTCACCTAGAGCAAGTGTGTACAGAGAAAAGAGAAGAGGTCCCAGGACAGAGCCCTGGAGTACCCCCACAGAGAAATTGATAGGAGGAGGAGGTGTTGGCAGAAGAGATACTGAAAGTACGATGGAAGAGGTAATGTTACAATAATTCCAACAGGACAGGATAAGGGCATGCATTAGAGTTTTATGAGTAGTTTTGAAAGAGGAAATGTTTGATATTGACAATATTTCTGATGAAGAAGAAACACATGTTGGCAATACAAAATTAAGCAATACAGAAAACCAAAATGATTACACTGGATTAGGCCATCACAATGAATTATTCCATGACTTATGTATTCACTCCTTAGATGCATCATACGTGCCTTCATGGCCTCTAAAGTAGTCAAGGGGTAATAATACACCGTAACTAGCTTACTACCCATTGCACTGTATGGCATAGTGATAAAATTGCTGTGAAATACAAGGGATTAAACACTCCCTACTGCACTGGGTAACCTAACCGCCATAACTGGAGCACGTACAGTACCCCAATAACTCATCCTCCCTACCCCCAACCTACCAACAAACGTTAGCCTCTCTAAAGTACTGGCCATTAGCCCTACTAGCCAAAGGTGGCTAATAGGACTAATGGCCAATAAACCGATTTCATGCTCCCATCTTACTTTTAGTTGTTGTCTAGGTCTTTTAACTTCCCTCAGAATGCAGTTACTTTCTACCTACGATATGTCCGGCCCACTGCCATTTTTATTTCTTCACCCATGTGACGATGTTACAGACTAGTGTTTGGTTTCAAATCCATTCATTTTTTTTCCTGTCTCTTCAGGTAATACCCAGCAGACATCTCTCCATACTACTTTGAGTTGTCTGAATCTTCTGAATTGTTTTTGCATTTAGGGTCCAAGTTTCACATCCATATGTGAGCACATACAGAATACACTGGTTGAAAACTTTCCTCTTGATTCACAGTGGAAGTACCCTTGAAAGATTGTCTTGTTTCTTCCAAATGCGCTCCATTCCATCTTCATTCTCCTATTGATTTTATTTAAAAGGTTCCCATCAATTGTTACTTACCCGCCACGTTAGACATAGTCTTCAATTCTTCTAGTTCTATTCCTTTTATTTCGATCTTTGCAGAGTTGACACATTTGTTGAACACTACTTTGGTCTTGCTGAGATTTATATGGAGGCCCATTTTCTTACTTGTTTGGCGAGGTCTCTGATGGCGGTGTTCTGGACTTGTGGCAAAAATAACAATGTCATCTGCAAATCTTAGATGGCTCAAGTATTCACTATTGATTTTGATTCCTTTTTTCTCCCAACTTAATGTCTTGAATAATAGTTCCAAGTGTCTCTCTGTCACATAGCCCTGCTGATCCTTATCTTGCTTGTATCTTCATGTAATCTAATGCTTGATTCTCGTAAATGTTCCTAATAATATAAATGTACTATTCTTCAACACTTTTTGTCTTCGTCATGCATTTAATCAGCTGACGTGTAGACAGATTTAAATGTTTTTTTTTTCTTAACCTCCGAATTTTAAGCTAAGTGGTAGATTATATTCACTACTTAAGGAAATCTCTTCTTGTATGACTTGGATGTGGTCCATTGTGTTATATGCACTACAAAATCACACTTGTTCTCTAAGCTGGGTGAAGTCTAGGGTCTTTTACCACTGATTAGAAAGTATCTTCGCAAAAATCTTGTAAGTGATTGGAAGTAAACTGATTGGTCTTTTGTTATAGATATGTTATTTGTTTCCTTTCTTATGGATAATGTTAACTGTAACATTTCTTAATTATTCTGAAATGTTTGTTCTTCAAGCAGTATGTAAAGCGTCTTACAAGGATTTTTTTCTACTTTTTCCCCCACCTTCTTTCAAGATTTCAGTTTTAATTCCATCTTCTCTGGCAGCCTTCCCATTCTTTATGATTTTTTTTTTGTCTTTGTCATTTCTTCTGGAAGGACGCATGGTCCATCATTGGTGGTTTCTTCTCACTTTTTCTCTGCTGGATTAAGCCCTATGTAATCTGTGCTCATACAATTTCATGTAGAAGTCCTCAACTCTCAGAGAGAGTACCACTAACATTTGATTAATGTCCTCTGAGGGTTGAGAGTTGTTACACAGTCTCTTATAGTTGATCCATCATCTTGTTTGACTGCAATGATTTGCTTCTTCACAATCATAAGTCGCTGCTTCATCTTCCTTAAGCTTTTATCTTCGATAGTCATCCTCACAATATCACAGGTACATTTTCTAACATCTTCAGTGTTCAGATGCAATGTTCAGCGTGCCAATCGGTAATCACTCTTTGTGTCAACATGGTTAAGGATTGTATAATCTTAAATCACATGTTTCTTGATTACATTGGGTCCACTCTACAGTATGTCCATCTTATATTTGGATTTTTCTTGAAGAATGAATGAATGACGCAAAGCTTCTCACATTCTACAAATTCTACCAATCTCTCCCCACGTTCATTCCTGTTACCATAACCATACGTGCCAACTGATGCTAAAGTATGTCTTTCTGCTGGGCATCAATACTTGCATTGAAATCTCCTGTAATGATCTTGAGGTGACAATTTCCTTTGTTGTTAATTTGGTTGATTTTATGATAGAAGTCTTCCACTTTTCTCTCTCTTCTCTTCCTCTCTTCCTCTCTTCCTCTCTTCTCTCTTCTCCTCTCTCTCTTATGATTTGCCTAAAGTAATTTCATTAGAAGATGCAGGGATATTCGCGCTGTCCTCAGTGTTAAAATAAAAACTGCATATCTCTTGCTGCCATCTGCCCGAAAACTCCAGTTTTCTATAACGTGAGCCCCCCTCAGGGAGCTAACAATGCAAAGAAAGAAAAAGTGGAGAAGGCGCATGTGAGAAGCAACATGTTTATATATTAAAACCAGAACAGTCCCCCAACGAAACTGGACATATCACAAGAAATACATACAATATATGTGTGACAAAGTAAAATAAAATGAACTTACAACTGGCTAGTGGTGTATCAGTGGGCCACCAGGAGGTCAGGAAACACCGCCATGGGAGTAGATGTATATCAGGTCTGGACTCGTAGCTCCATCAGCTGTCAGCCTCTCCACCAATGAGAATTCATGTAGCAGCCCCTCGTGACCTCTACAGAGGCTCATGGTTCATCAACTTCTAAGAGGAGGACATATTTTTTTTTTCAACTTACATTTGTATTGGAGATATACAGAAATGTAACATTACTGGTTGGGTGATCTGGGGGAGGTGGGGGTGGGTACATAAAAGATAAAGGGGGGTGGGGAGAGGGGGGAAACAGCATTTTGGTGGAACCATAAGTCTTAGTACTTTACATAGGAATAATAGAGCTTGGTTTGCGAAAGGGTTCTGGGGCAACCTCTTTGTACAGTATAGGGTCCATCTCCTGGGATACCAGGATGGTGGAGATGATCTTATACAGTACGGTTGCGTAACATAACCTACATGAGGGAACAGGGGGAGGCAACCAGATTACCCCTTGACAGTGGTGTGAGATTGGTTTGAGGGAACTACAGGCTGAGGGAGCCTAAATCTGTATTGGCTACCTGTGTGTGTAATCCAGGGCATCCATACCTTCTGAAAGTTGTCGTATTATAACTAGTGAGTTTTTCCATCGTACATATACACTATATCTTGTTTTTAATTAACGGGATTTATGATAGTTTATCCTGTTTCCATAAACTTGCTATGGCACACTGAGGTGCAGAAGTAATATGAGTTATTCATTTATTTTCCGCCCTTGAGTGGTCTAGGAGTGGTTTTTTTCAGTAGGAACATCCATGGATCTAGGGGGACATCTGGGTCCATGATTTGTTGGATCCAAGATTTCAAGCACCTCCAGACCCGAGGGCAGGACCACCACATATGTTTTCATGGGTATTGTACCAAAGAGTCTTTGTAAGCATTTTCTCGAATAGTTGAGTAGCTTGAGCTTTTAGCTACTGACTCAAAAATATCCTCCCAGTCCTCGTCTTCCAATTCCTCACCCAGATCATTTCCCCATTTCTCCATAAATTTAAGCTTAACCTGGCAGGCAGGGAAAATTGGCCGTATAATTTTGAAATCAACCTCTGGTGAAGTCTGCCCCTTGGCAGAGTCTCTCAAACACTGAGATAGAGCTAGTGGGCATAACTTTAGCACAAATGTCCCTTAACTGGAGATAACGAAAGATCTCTCCCGATGGAACTCCTCTTTCCTTAACCAGTTTATCAAAGGACTCACCTTTAAGTCATGGCTGATGTCAAAAAGTCTGGTGATGTTTGCTTGTCGCCAGTTTGTGAACGCTTGTTTTCAATACCCCGGGAAAAAAATCTCTGTTCCCAAAGACAGGGGTCAACAGGGTGTTAGGACTACTAAGCTTATATTTAAACTTCAGTCTGTCCCATAGTCTAAAAGTGTGTGATCGACGGCACAATGGGATGTTTCAAAAGACCCACCTGGGTTAGAGAGTTCCAAAATATTTTCTATGTGTGTTGGACTTACCAGATTTGCCTCCAAGGAGACCCATCTCCTGAGTAGAGGGGTACCCTGCCAAGCCACCCACTAACTAGCTTGCACTGCCCTGTAGTATGAGAGAAGGCAAGGAAGTGCCAGGCCTCCTGGAGGAGCAAATTTTTAGCTGAAACTTTATAGTTATCTTAGTGTTTCAGTTCACAACACAACAGTTTAACACATTTACGAGCTACGATGGAAACACCCCCCCCCCCCCTTGTTTAATGAGCATGAACCTACGGCAGTGTATCTGGTACTTGTAGACATAATACAGTGAGTGATATCAAAATTAGTTAGCATTAGTTGATCGTCTACATTGTGCTTCTTACATAGTGTTAATCTACATAACAGACCTACAATTGTATACATTTGCATGGGGATTGAGTAAGAATATTATAAAATATGATGAAAAACAAAAGGTGACCCTGTTTTCCAAAACACAGTATGTGTATACATATACCCTTGAGAAAGTTGCAAGAATCATATCTTGCCAGTTGGATGAATATTTGCAACATTGCACTCATCCTAAATATTGTTACCTAATGTCAGTGAGCGCTATTTGATTGAATTGGGCAGTTCTATGAGAGTCCCAGCTGTTTGGTGTTTCAGCCATTGGGAAACTGTACCTGCTGGCTGCCCCAAGTGGAGGTTTGGAGCCTCAGGCTAGGTCCCCCGGCCTGCTGCAGCGCCCGCAGAGGACAAGAACCGCCCCTCAGTGGGGCCAGGCCCGCTAACTACCTTGCCTGCCGCTTTGTGCGAACAGATTTCCCTGAATATAGGAAATCTGTGCTCACAACTCGCGATGGAGCGCTGGCTACGCCCCCCGGTGGTTTACCCAATGAGGGTGAACATACTGGGTAATGTCGTGGCCGCGCCCCGCCACGCTCCCCCCGTCTCTCCCCTGTGCAGCTCACCGTAGCCCGGGATCTCAGCTGCACGCGCCGCCAGCCTGGCAGGCGCACGTGCAGCGCCGACACCAGGGCCTCAGAGCTCCAGAGAACTGACTGCTCAACCTGGTTTCATATACAGCATACACTACTGGTTGCAGTTTGCCTTTTATTCTGAGACGCTCTGCAGTGGGTTTCTTTTATATTTTCAATGTTTCCAGCTGATCACAGTTGCTGTGAAACACGGACTTCCCCTTAGAGGCATTTCCATCCTCTGTGCTTGAGAGAGGGTATTTCAGCATCAAGACCCACCTAAACATTGGATCCTCTATTACAGCTATAACTTGGGGGCATACTACTACCTGTAACCTCTCTATGGAGTTTATCATTCTGCATTGATTCTGAATTTCCTGCTTGTATTTGGATTCATGCACAAATATTTAATCTTTACACCATCTGAACCATTCAATACAGTGGGACATTCAATCCAATCATCATTCAGCAGGAGTTTGCTTACAGGACTCACCACTGCTCATATTTTAATTGTTCCATTTATATATTGAGTGTTTTCACCCTGACTCTAAATTGTTCACTTGTATTAAATATCTTGACCATGGAGCATGCACCTCTGTTTTTCGTTATTGAGATGTGTGTGTGTGTGTGTGCATGTATATGTATATATGTGTATGTTCAGTATTTGTATGTATATGCAGTGTTCGACAAACCTATACATTTGCTCGCCCCGGGCGAGTGGATTTAACCCCCGGGCGAGTAAATATTGGCCCAAGCAGCACACATTTGGTACTAGGTGGCGTGTAGACTTTTTTGTGTGGCGAGTAGATTTTTTGGTGATTTGTCAACCACTGTGTATATGTGTGTGTGTGTATAATATATATATATATATATATATATATATTTATATATATATATATATATATATATATTACACACTGTATATCTATATATTACGAAATGAGCACAAAAGTTAAAAAAAAAAAAAAAAAATATAATTTATTACAATTTTAAAACCAAATCTAAAACAAGAACAAATCTGTTTTTGGCAAAACCAAAATCAAAACACAACAATGTTGTAGAACAAAAAAAGCATCCATAACCAAAACCAGAAAAAAATATTTAGACCCAGAACCAATGCCAAAACCAAAACACCTGTGAAAATGTCCATCCTTAGTTTATATATAGGGTTGTGGTGTTGCCAGTACTCTGGCTCCCCATTAACCCGTCCCTCCACTCAAAATGTCATCTCAAATGAGAACATAGCAATTTAAATCCATACTTTACACACCGCAAACAATACAAATAAAGTAAATGTATAATCTTCATTTAGCCCAAAGGCAGCCCGAGTTCACACCCTGTAAAACTACTGTACATCTTTGTGCCAACATAACACATTTAATTTAGTCACTCACATGACATTTTAAATCTTGATACTGACGTTCTATCAAATACCTCATCACTTGTAATGTCTCTTAATTGTTCCTATACCCTAACCCTGACATCCCTTGATGCAGGGCCGGCTTGGACTTTTGCAGGGCTCTGTGCAGTGGGGCTTTTGTGGGGCCTCTTACCTTGTCCGGTGCGGCATCTCATCCTCCAACAATGCAGCATCCTGACATTGCCGCGCCATGCAACGTCACGTTGTCATCATGGCACCATGTGACATTGCGGCGCCATAACAACAAGACGCTGCAGGAGGAGGTGCCGCCAGACAAGGTAAGAGACAGACACAGAGTTCCCGCTCTCTACTCCGACAATCAGTTTAACTTTTGCTGGGAAGAGCGTGGAGCCTCGGCAAGCTCAGTGCAGAGGCATCAATTTCAGTGCCGTCATGCCGGCCCTGCCAGGAAGTGATTCCTACATAGTAGTTTTACTTGTGCAGTTTAATAAATAAATGACACCAGCACTATAACAATGAAAACATTTGTTCTTATATAT
Source organism: Ascaphus truei (assembly GCF_040206685.1). Taxonomy (NCBI): domain Eukaryota; kingdom Metazoa; phylum Chordata; class Amphibia; order Anura; family Ascaphidae; genus Ascaphus; species Ascaphus truei. Next base: position 91,273,609 of record NC_134485.1, read on the forward strand.
TTTTCTCCCGGTTGTATTAGCAGAACGCTTTTGTTTTGCAAAGTCAATTTACATTCACTACACCGACTACATAATTAAAAACTATAATTGGCCACATTTGTTTTAATACTTCTTATTGTTGTGTAATGACTTTTGTTTTGATAAGGCTGCAAAAATAAAAAATAACTTGTCGACATCTTTGACTTAACTACACATAGTATTGAAATTCTTGTCTTAATTTTTTTTTTTTTTTTTTGTAACTATTTTTCCTTTATTGGTGTCATACATCACGGGGGTACATATTATCGACACTGGCTCACAGGCCAACTTGTAAATACGGCGCAGTGCATGTACAAGGCATAAAGGAGGTAAATGACACACAATAAACCCTTTTTCCTTCTTTCAATAATGAAAAAGAGAGGGGGAGACGAAGGAAAGGTGGATAGTTGGGAACGACTTTGGAAAGAGAGGGGGGGGGGGTTAGGGTTCGTCGGCCGTGGGGGGGGGGGGGCGAGGGGTAGCTGGGGGGTTTATGTGGGGGTTGGTAGTCCTATCCAGGGTTCCCAGGTGGAATAAAATTGTGGGGTTTTTTGCTTTAACATTGCCGTCAATTTTTCCATGTTCATAATTCCGTCTATTCTTGTAATCACAGTTCTTCTGGAGGGGGCTTTAATTTTCTTCCATGCCGCCGCGATACAGCATCTCGCAGCTGTCAGTATTGCTGCCGCGAGTCTGGCCGCCGGGGCAGGAAGGTCGTCAATTGGTTTTCCCAGCACGTAGGTCAGCGGGTCCAGGGGTATTTCTATATCCAGGGTCTCGGTCAGGAGGCCCTGGATCCGGGACCAGAATCTTTGGATCTCCGGACATGTCCACCAAATATGGGGCATGTCCCCCCTTTGACCACAACCTCTCCAGCATTCGTCTGAAGTGCCTGGGTAGATTTGGCTCAGTCTACTCGGGGTCAGGTACCAGTGGAATAATATTTTATAGATGTTTTCTTTCGTGACGGAACAAATTGAGGTTTTGGTGGCTGCCTCCCAAATATCCTCCCAATCCTCAAGGTCTAAGTTGGTGTTTAGGTCTGCATTCCATTTCTGCATGTATTGGTGGTTAGGGGGGGGCTGAGATGCTTCGAGCGTTTTATAAATTTCTGATATGAGGCCCTTTTGGTATTTGCCTTTGAGGCAGAGTGTCTCGAATCTAGAGCGCGGCGGGAACTTGAGAGTAGGGGATTGGGTTCTTAGGAAATGTCGGATCTGGAGGTATTGGAAAATGGGCAAGTTGGGGGACGTGAATGTGGTTCTTAATTCTGGGAGGGACATGGCCTCATCTTTTTCCAGCAAATCCGCAACCACTCTGATGTTTAAGCCTTGAAATTGGCTGAATTGGAATCGGGCGCATCCGGGTGGGAAGTCCGGGTTCCCGAATATGGGGGTCAGTTGAGAGGGGGTTGAAGCTAGGCCATATTTCCCTTTGGTTTTTAACCATGTCGACCTCGTGCATCTCATTGCCCCGAGACCAAGTCTCAACGATTTCCTGTTTTTGAGAGCTGGGGACCACAGTAGGGTCGGGAGGGGGTTCGGGAAAGCGTGGTGTGTCTCGATCTCCAGCCAGCAATTGGTGTCGGGGGAGCTGTTCCATACTACCGCCTGCCTCAGTTGGGCCGAAAGGTAGTATCGGAGTATGTCCGGGGCCCCCAGACCACCTCTCGACCTCGAGGCTAATAGGACCGATCGTGGGACCCTGGCTCTACGTTGTTGCCATATAAATTTTAATATATGGGCCTGGATATTCCTTAGTTCTGCTAGTGGAACAGGGACGGGGAGGGTCTGAAAAAAGTAGAGCAGGCGGGGTAGGATGTTCATTTTGGTGGATACTATCCTTCCGAACCAGGAGATCTGGTGGGATAGCCAGGACTCAAGATCTTTTAAGATCTGGCGGAAGAGGGGGGGGTAGTTAATTTGGTACAGCGAGTTATATGAACTTGCTATTTTGATTCCGAGGTACTTGATGTGGGAGGTGTTCCATTTATATTTAAATTTCTGTTGTAGGGCTGACCATACGGGGTTCGGGAGGGAGATGCTAAGCGCCTCTGACTTGTCAGTATTGACTTTATAGTCTGATAGTTGGCCAAATTCGTCAAGGAGTTTTTCTAAGTTAGGGAGGGAGGTGAGGGGGTCTGACAGAGTGAGGATTATGTCGTCGGCGAACAGGGATATTTTGTATTCCCTGTCTCCGATTGGGATACCTTTAATAGTGGGTTCAGTTCGAATTCGGGCGGCCAGGGGCTCTATGGATAGGGCAAATAGTAAAGGGGAGAGGGGGCAGCCTTGTCTGGTGCCGTTTTGAATTTTTATTGGGTTGGAGCGGCCTCCTGGGAGTTTTAGTAGGGCTGTTGGATTAGTATAGAGGGCCCGGACGCCGGTAAGAAATGGTCCGGAGAAGCCGAATTGGCGCATCGTTTGGTCTAGATAGGACCATCTGATGCGGTCAAAGGCCTTCTCCGCGTCGAGACTTAGTATCAGGGCCCGGGATTGTTTGAGGTGCACGTGGTCTATAATATCAATAATTTTGCGGGTGTTGTCAGAGGCCTGTCTTCCTGACACAAATCCCACCTGGTCTATATGAATTAGCCTTGGGAGAATAGGATTCAGCCTGTTTGCTAGGATTTTGCTGAAAAGTTTGAGGTCAGAGTTTAGGAGGGATATTGGGCGGTAGCTGGCGCATTGAAGGGGGTCTCTACCCTCTTTATGAATAATAGCCAGATTGGCTGCTGACATAGTGTCTGGGATCTGTTGGTCTTGCATAAAGGAGTTGTACATTTCTAGGAGGTGGGGGGACAGGGGGCCTACAAATTTTTTATAGTACCCGTTGGAAAATCCGTCGGGTCCGGGGGTTTTAGCTAATTTAAGTGAGGATATCGCTTTTTTTAGTTCCTCTAGGGTTATTTTCTTGTTTAAGAACTCAAGTTCTTCTTGAGTGAGAGATGGGAGGTTGCATTTGGATAGATAGTCGGATGTATTTTTGGCGATATCTTTTGGCATGCTAGTTGGGTGGAGATTGTAAAGATCTGTGTAGAACTCTGCGAACTCATTCGCGATGTCCTTCTCGTTATAGGAGACTAGGCCGCTTTTAGTTCTGATCTTTGTGATCTGGGACTTTGTCTTCAAGCCTCTTAATTTGGAGGCCAGAAGTTTGTCCGCTTTGTTGCCCCTATCGTAGAACCGCTGTTTGGTCCATTTCAGGGCTCTCTCCACCTCGTCAAGTTGCAACACTTTTAGGTCGGATCTCGCTTTCTCAAGTGTTCTGAACACCTTTTTTGATAGGGATTGTTTGTGTGAGTGCTCTAGCGCTAGGATTTTATCTGTGAGTTCCTTCTGGGCTCTCTGTTTAAGTTTCCTCTTGTAGGAGGCTATTGATATAAGTTCCCCTCTGATGGTGGCTTTGTGGGCCTCCCACAGAGTTGCTGCTGAGGGCACTGAACCTTTGTTTATTTGGAAGAAGGTGAACAGTTTTTGTTTCACTGTTTTGACTACTAGTGGATCGTTGAGAAGCGAGTCGTCGAGTTTCCAATTGTATGTTAAGGACTTGACGAAAGGTAGAGAGAGGGTGAGTACGATAGGGGCATGGTCGGACCACGTTATTGGGCCTATTTCGGAGTGGGAGGATGCCTGGAGTACATTATTGGTGCCCAGAAAATAGTCGATCCTCGAGTAAGACTGATGGGGGGTTGAATAGAAAGAGTAGTCCCGCTGACCCACGTGCTGGGCCCGCCAGATATCTGTCAGGGAGTACTCCCTGAGGATATCTTGGAATTTTTGGGCTTTTGTCTGTAGTTGGATGGAGTATGGGGTAGTAGTTTGGCCTGATCTGTCGTGGGCTGGGTTAAGTACCATATTTACGTCTCCGACTAGGAGGAGGGAAGAGAGCGTCGGTTGGTCTAGGGTGCTAAGGAGGTTTTGTAGAAAATGGGTTTGGTTGGCGTTTGGGGAGTAAATATTTAGGATGGCTAAGGGGGAGCCTGAGAGCGTACCTTGGAGGAGGATGTACCGTCCCTCGGGGTCTTTGGTTACCTTCGTCAGAGCAAATGGTATGTTGTTTTTAATCAGGACGGCCACTCCTCTTTTTTTACTGGGGGAGGAAGCGAAGTACGCTTGGGGGTACACGTGTTTAAATGTGTTTGGCGGGTCTGCGTTGTTATAATGGGTCTCTTGGATACAAATTATATCCCCTTTAGTTTTTTTAAATTCTTGAAGGGCTAGTTTACGTTTGCGAACCGAATTAAGGCCTTTGACATTCAGGGAAATTATTTTGATCGTCGCCATCAGTGGGGAGGGGGTGTCTCGGGGATAGGCCCCTGTCCCTGAGTTATTCCCACGTCAGGGCTGGTTCGTGCGTCGGGTAGAGTATGTGGGGGGTAGTCCTTGGTGGTCCCGTCAGGGATATTGGGGGGTGGCCGACGGGGGGAGGGTGGGGTGGAGGGGGAGGGAAGGGGAGGGGGGAGGACACAGGAGGACAAGAAAGAGAATGGGCTATCTTGGAGCCCGAAAAAGGTTCCTCTTGACATTGTGGTGTCAAGGGGATGGGGTGTATGAAGCACCCTTGGGAGAACTTTCGGGGCGTCACTCACGGACCGTAGCCAGAGAGAAGGGTCCAGCACCCCCATCCCATTGCTTATGGGAGGGGGGGGGGGGGGGAGTCCCTGGTAAGGAGGGGCACCTCTGGCTGGTGGAGGCCTAACTCTCCTTTGGTTTGGGCCATAGATGATCTTGTACATCCTTAGTACACATTGTTTTCTTCCCTTATGTTAAGTCCTTGTCTGGGTGTTCTTTATGGGTGCTGGGGGGGGGGGGGAGGAGGGGGGGTGGGTGGGGGGGTGGGGGGGGAGGGGGAGTGGAGAGGGGGGGGTAGGGGGTGGAGGGGGGGGGTGGGGGGGGTTGGGGGGGTGAAGAAAAAGGGGGGGGGTGTGGAGAGGAGGGGGGGGGGATGGGGGGGGGGGGAAGGGTGGGGGGGGGGGGGTGGAGGGGGAGGATGGGGGGGGGAAGAGGGGGGGGGATGGAGAGGGGGGGGGGTGGGTGTGGGGGAGAGGGGGGGGGGGTGAGAAGGGGGGGCATCTGGTGGGGGAGGGGGGGCATCTGGGAGTAGGGTGGGGGAGGGAGGGGGGGGGGCATGCGGGGTACACCTAGATAGCACATAGGGTAATCATTGCTCTCGGGGGGAATCTCAGTCTATGGTTGAGGCTTCCCTTGTGTCCTGATATTGTCAGATTTATCAAAAAAAAAAAAAAAAAAAAAAAAAAAAAAAAAAGGAGGGTGGGGGGGGGACGGGGAGGAAGGGGGGGGGGTGGTAGCATCTAGTATACACCTAGCAGGGGGTTGGAACCTTGTGCTCGGGGGGGGGGGGGGGTAGGGGGGGGAGCTCTCATCTCGAGCCTAGGTTTCTCCTGTGTTTTGCTGTTAGCAGCTGCTCATTGGGATGCATTCAAACATTGGTATATAGCACTGCGTTTTGGCGTAACATGGCGCATTTCTCCTCTGGGGGGGGGGGGGAGGGGGGGGCACATTGGGGGGGGGAGTGGGAGCGGATATTATAGCAGAGTTCAGCAAGGAGTTTAAACATTTTACACATTGTCACATTCTTAGGACGGGAGATCTCTTACATAGCACCACTTTAAATTAGAACATCGTTAGTTATTCATACATTGGCATATAGCTATACACATTGGGTAAACATATTCCGGATCTCTGTTTCTGTGGGGGGGGGGGGCAGGTCAGGGGGGGGGGCAGGTCGGGGGGGGGGGGAAAGCTGTCCGCGGCAGGGAGGGGGGCGGGGAGATCTTTTGGGGGGCAGTTTAACTTGGTCTTTACTTTGACTAGTGGGGGGGGGGGGGGTAGGGAGAGGAAAAAGTGGGGGGGGGGGGAGGGGGGGGGAGACATCTGGTCTACTCGAGTGCTTGGGGCTAGGCTTTGAAGGGGGCTTAGTTTTGGTCTGGAGGGGTGTTTGGAGGAGAATAGCTGAGACTTTAGTAGTGGGACAGTTGTTGTGAGGTGGGCTGCAGTATCCAGTACCACTCCGGCTCAGATCCGGGGGGGGGGGGGGTAGGGGGGGTGGCGGGGGGGGGGGTGTATGGGATGGAGGGGGGAGGAGGGGGATTCAGAGGGGGGGGGGGCGTACACTTGCGGGATCAGTTGGGGGGCCCTATGATTCTGGGAATGAGCCTCGGTATGGGTGCTCAGTTGATTTAAGGCTTTGGACATACGTATTTTACGGTTTGAGAGCAAGGGGGAGAGATGGGGGGATAGTTCGGGGGGAGCGCGGTAGTCTGGAGACATGGGGCTTACTTTGGGGGGTATCGGGGTACAGCAATTTTACCATTAGGATAGGAGAGGGGAGAGGGAGGGAGGTTTTTTGTTCATACAACCTGCCACTTGCGGGAAGGGAGGGGGGGGTGGTGGTTGCCACCGGGGGCGGTTCACGGTGTGCTGAGTCCAAGTGTGGGGTCTCCGGGCCTGATGTCCTGGTGTGAGGGCTCTTTAGGTTGGGGATCTCGGGCATCTCTTGATCATCGGGAGCGCCAACCGGAGGTGCTTGTGGGGGAGTGTAGCAGCAGGTCCGCGGCTCGGGTGTCTGTGTCTCCGCTGGTGCAGCTCTGGAGCACGTGAGTGGCCCACAGTAGGACCGCGCCCGGAGAGGAGCAGCTTGGTTGCCGATTCCTCCCGTTGCTGCCCGAGACGCCCCGAGTGGGATCTCGGTTCCTCTCGGTCTCAGGTGGGAGCGGTGAAGGTAAGTAGGCGTTTAGCGTGTGTGGGGGGGGGGGAGGAGGGGAGGGGGGGAACATAGGGAGATAGTGGGAAGGGGAGGGGGGGGGGTATGGTTGGGGGGGGGGGGGGTAGGGTTGGGGGGGGAGGACAGGAGGGGGGGGGGGGGAATCGGGGGGGAAGGGAAGGGGGGGGGAATTTCGTGGGATGTAGGCCAGGGGGGCTCGGGGTCAGGGGTATGTTTTGTTTATTGTGGGTTCTTGTGTTGGGTGTATGTTGTGGACTTTAAGGCCTCTGGAACTTCGTGGGAAGACTGTAGAGGCCGCGTGTAGTTTCCTTGGGTCTCACAGCTGGCTGGCTCGTCGGGGTTCACCGGAGGCGTTGGCTCGCTAGTCTTTCCGATGTGCGGGGAGTTTCTTGGGGGGTCATCTCTGGCGTCTCCTCAGTACTGGGGCGGGTGTTCTTCTGCGGTGGGAGCGGGATTCCTAACGCCTTCAGGAAGTTCTTGGCGTCTTCAGGGGTTGTTGCTGTGTAGTGGCGGCCATTGCGCAGCACCACTAGTTTGAAGGGGAATCCCCAGCGGTATTTCACCCCCTGGTCTCTGAGGTAGGAGGTGAGTGGACGCAGTGCATTTCTTTTATTTATTGTTAATTGGGAGAGATCGTTGTAGAGTTGAATTTGCACTCCATCCATAGTCACAGACCTCAATTCCCTAGCCGCTGTCATGATGCGGTCTTTAGCAGAGTATGCGTGCATTCTCAGCACCACATCTCTGTGTCGGTTTGGGTCTGCTGATTTCTGGGCCAGGGCTCTGTGGGCACGATCTGTGTGCAGGTCATGCTCTGAGAGGTCAGGAACGAGCTGCAGGAAGAGTCTGCGGAGGTATGGTTGGAGTTCTTCGTGGGTGATGGATTCAGGTATATTTTTGAGGCGGATGTTCTGCCTCCGCTCCCTGTTCTCCATATCTTCCAGTTTATCTTGTATATGTCGGATCGCCTCTCCGCATCTCAGTACTTCCTCGTGGGTCTCAGCCTGTTCATTTGAGATTCCCTCCATCTTCACCTCCAGATCTTCCGTCCGCTCCGTCAGCGCTTCCACCTCTGCCCGGATGGTTTGGAGGGCCTTTTCTGTGTCCTCCTGGACTCCCTTCCTCATTTTGGTAATTAGGGCATCGAAAAAGTCTTTATTTAGGACGGGGGGGTCCGAGTCAATCGGGCTGTGTCTGCCGCTGCGCACCTCGTGCTCTGGTTCTCCCCCGACGCCATCTTGCTCCTCGGAGCTGATTTCAGCATGGCGTTGCGCCGGAGGGAAGAACTTGGTGACGGGGCATTGGTTTTTTTTCTGCGGCTTCCCTGCCATCTCTCCGGTGCTTATTCCTGCTGTGGGATCAGTTTTCGGGGGGGTTGGGATGTAGAGTCAGCTTATTCTAGTGTGTAGATTGGTGAGGGTGCCGGGAGCTCTTCCTCTAGCAGACCATCGGCTGTGACGTCACCGGAAGTCTCAAATTCTTGTCTTAATTTTGAGATAACATCTCCAATTTCTGGATAAATCTCCATACAATTTGGTATGTACTAATATTTATTAAGTTTGACTTCAGTCGTCAATCTCATTCCTTTGTCTTCCTGCATTACTCCAGGGAGAGCTATATTTGTATCCTCAAAGTCATTTTATTAGCCCAAGGAATAATTCAATGCATTGCAATGGCTCTGTGCTTGTAACATCTCACTTGTGTCCTTAAAGGATCACTGCACATATCCTAGGATGATTTTCACTCAGAAAGGGAAATAAATGCACGATCATCCACTGAGATTTGCTTGGATTTATTCTTCTTGTGTGGCTTTGTAGATGTCTGTATGGCAAAAGATATCTATATCAATAGAATGGCAATGATCACTTGGCTTCAATTAGATATCTAGGGAAGGTAGATTATAATATTAAACTAACAATTCATTTTATCAAGGTTTCATTGTGTTTTGGGAATTTGCTCCTAATGTTAAAATTCTTTGTGATCCTTTTTTGACTCAATTAAGCACCATGTGCATCTGTGCATTTTCTTATGATCTTTATTTGGGTAACTGGTAATTTGGGTAACAGTGTAAAATCTTTTCAATTTCCATTGTGGTCAATGTTCAGTGATTCAGATACAGGTACAGTAGATGAAATTTTGTGATTTTGATCTAGCAGTTGCCATTTCAGTTAAATAATTCAGACTTCAGTGTGTGATCTTGTATTTATGTTCATGATACCGTTATTCATGGGCATTGATGCTTAATTATACTGTAGCACATTGATGGGAAATATACCCAGACATAGATGTGTGGCAATCTGGTCCATCTTTAAGATACTATGTCTAGATTGTCTTATCTCTGCTTTAGAAGATAAATAATTTATTTATTCTGGATCGTGTGATACATGTCTATACTGTATATCCTAATACAATTTGGGTGAATTGTTCTTCTAATGTATATTTCTAGTGTTTTATTGCATGGTTGGTAATGCTGTTTAATATCATCAGAAATTGATGCACTCCGTTGTGGACTTGATTCCCTTTTTATAGTATTGTACTGAAAGTAGTTAATTTCTCTGGCTTGATCTTAAAAATGAACAAGTACCTCATTGCCCTCAGATCGTTGTCTGTTCTTTTTATTTGTCTCTTAGTTCCCAGTGCATCAGTAATAAATTGGGTTGTAGAACAGCAACAGCTTAAGCCATATGCCTTCAATTTATCTTTAACTCTCACTTGCTGAGAACACCACCTGGTACTGCCATGTGTACACTTTTTTTCTTTCAGTTAGGCTATCAATCTTGAAGCTATCAGAGCTAGGTCTGTTAAATTTGTGCTGATTTGAAGCAGTATTGTGATATATGTCCTGTGGGCTTTTGGGGCTGTGTTTCTCCTATTTTTTCATTAAAGTGTACTGAAGAATTTTTAAACACAAGACTGGTTTTTGTTGGTTGAATTTAGCAATAGCGTTATTTTCTTTTACTTTTAATGAAAATGAATACCCCTGGAAAATTTGGGGTTTATTGAAACTGGATGACATTGAAAAAACTAAAATTTGAGGTACAAACTAAAAAGAACATTTAGCACCCTACTTATATTTGTTTGCATATTTATCATAGATATAGATACTGATAACAGGATACATCAGCCATTGCTCTGGTGTTAGTGACTTGCAATTGGAATTCTGCATTCTCAATGTCTTCCTATGATCTGTTAAGTATATTGTTAGCTTTTCTTTAAAAAAACCAAAACTATTTTGTTCAGAATCTAGTAAAAGTTAACTGAGGTACAGTATGCGTAATGCAGTTGTGAATTACCTCAATCCACAGCATGGTATAGTGCTACAGTAATAATATCTGTGAAAAACACTTACTAATGATTACATAGCAATAATAACTCCTGGGTTAATTAGCAACACTTATTTTAACAGTATGTGCCGTTTTTCAAATGTCTGAATAGGAAGTACAGGCATATCCCGCATTAACGTACGCAATGGGACCGGAGCATGTATGTGTTTGCGAAAATGTACTTAAAGTGAAGCACTACCTTTTCCCCACTTATCGATGCATGTACTGTACTGCAATCGTCACATACGTGCATAACTGATGTAAATAACACATTTGTAACAGGCTCTATAGTCTCCCCGCTTGTGCACAGCTTCGGTACAGGTAGGGAGCTGGTATTGCTGTTCAGGACGTGCTGACAGGCGCATGCGTGAGCTGCCATTTGCTTATTGGTCGATATGTCCTTACTCGTGAGTGTACTTAAAGTGAGTGTCCTTAAACTGGGGTATGCCTATATAGTACTTCCACTGTGTGGATGGCAGTGTACATCTTTTAAGAACACTGGCAACCCACTTCCTGTTTTTCAATTGTACATCTCATGATAGTTGATAAAATCTAGTTTATTAAATATGTTACAGTGGTTTTCTGGTAATGTCTCCCTTTTCTACAGTATACTGCACGTTTAGTGTGACCTATTTTATGGACCAATTGAAAGGGTGGAACAACATAGAAATGTGTAATATCAACTGATCATTTACATGTGTAAGTCTTACTTCCCCTCTGCAGTTTGTATAGTTGCAAGCCATTCTTGCATTTAGTTATTGATTTGATAGTATTGTTGCTAACAGGACCCTGTTATCGAACTCTGTTACCACTACCATACTTCTAGTATTAGTAAATCAATTTGTTGACCATACTATTTATGTTCTTACATCTTGAGAAAGCGCCATGAGGGGTGTGAAACGCATGGGGGGAGAGTTTTTCTTGTTCTTTACCATGTTTTTTTATGTAGTCTAAGGTCTCGGGCATGGTCAGCACTTATGCACTGACTCGTGCTGAGGCGCGCTGCTGCTCGGCACTGAGCCCCTGCAGCCGCAATGAGAGCGGCTTTAGCAGGGGCTCGTGCACGCGTCGGCACGCTTGGGGAAGCGTGTGTCTCACGGAGGTTTCAAATTTGGCGCTCGCCGGAGCTCAGGGCCGGTCACGTGAGCGGTTCGCCCAATGAGGGCGAACCAGCTCCGTGACGTTACTGGCCCGCCCCCGACACGCCCACGGACGGCTCGCTGTGTAAGGCCAGGGAAAGCTCCGCTTTCCCTGAGCCTCAGCGCGCCTCCGCCCGGATACAATCACTATGTCCCAGGCCTAATAAACCTTTTTTAATTCTATTCCGGCTGGTGAGTTTCCACATTTTTTCAGGAGCAGCGATCTAAACTATCTATTCACCTCCCTACTTATATTCTTGCCACTGTTTTGTGAAGGTCAGGTGACCTGTGACAAAATAAAATCTAGTAATAAATTATGTTTTGATCCCTTAACAGAAAACATATCTTTATGGAGTAGTATTTAATGAGAGTTATTGCTACCGTACATACTGTATATGAGAAAACGGCTTGCATGAATCCATGATCTGCACGCTGCCTTTGTTCTAGGGAATAGAATAGCCACCTAGCAACAGCTAGAGAAGTGTGCACAATGGCAACAGATTTCATTTGGAAACCTACCAATGAAGACAATCCACAGCCTGAAAGAGAGAAAAATAAAAGAAGAGTTGTGTACTGTAGCTAATAAGAGATCTTCTTGTGTACAGCCCAGATTCGGTTCAAAACTGAACAGTGAGAAGTGACATAAAACGAATTTCTGTAAATGCAGGGAATATTGTGAACTGACATAACTCCCCACGGAAAGATGCTAAAAAGGTTTGAAGCAAAGTAAACATCGCTGGCCGGCCGACATCCTATGAAATTGTAACAGAAATGTTCTGTATGAAAATATGTGAATAAAAATATTGTTAGAAAAGTAAAGATGGATAAGACTGAAACCCCATCAAAAGATGGGCACCTAAAATTGATTTTTCCTTAGTCGTCAAAGACTGTTCCCTTTTAAGATTTGGACATGTAAATTAAAGATACAACATGAACATTTAATACGAGAAATAGGAATATTTGTATCCAAAGACATGCAACTAACAGGGTAAGAGTCTACATTGGAGACACACTCCAATAACTAAACCTTGAATTTATTGTCATATAGCTTAGGCGCTGAGCCGCGCTCATGCTCGGCAGTGAGCCCCTGCAGCCGCAATGAGAGCGACTTTAGCAGGGGCTCGCGCACGCTTCCGCGGGCGTGCGGAAGCGTAGCCAACATGTCAGTTTAAAGTTTTGGCGCTCACGGGAGCGCAGGGCCGGTCACGTGAGCGGTTCACCCAATGAGGGCGAACCAGCTCTGTGACGTCACTGGCCCGCCCTCCGACACGCCCCGGACGGCGCCCGAACTTAGGCCAGGGAAAGCACCCGCTTTTCCTCAGCCTCAGCGCGCCTCCGCACGGCTGAAGTCACCATGGACTCAGTCTTAGGCTCTTGGCCACATCATTGTGGTGAGGTCTGAAGTAAGTCCGTGACAAACTAGTGGATAGTTGAAAACTTGGTTCAGAATTCTGCCTTGCCTACTAGTTTGAGAAAGTCAAATCACCACTGACTTCATTACCCTTAAAAGGTATAAGAACCATGCTAGTTCAGTGGTAATCTTATCCATCTGGATCCAATCCTTCATCTCAACCTGAGTAATCTACTGAGAGGTGAATGAACTGGGATACAATAAAACATACTGTATATTAAGGCTGTCTCTACCACAACAGATCCATACTGTACAATAGTACAAATATCCCATACTGTACTAGGAGTCTCTTCAAGACCTCCCATTCTGAATTTCGTTGGTTATACATTGAGAACTGGACAGTAAGTCCCATTTGATTTCTTCATGAGAAATAAATTACTAATCCAACCTTACTTGGCCAAATTGGTCAGTCCAATCTTCCCTTGAGCCAGGGCACTTTCAAGAACAGAACCTAATAATGACCTGCAGTTTCTGAAGAAACGTGAAACCTGAAAAGAAATTCAAATGAGAGTTAGAAATAAGCCTTCCCCTACCATGCACTATACATTGGTCCAATGTTATCTATATCCATTTCTTTAATCTCTTTGTTAAAAAATGGAAGGTACTTGTGAAAGAGAACTGCTTACCAGAATTAATCATGTATTTGCTACGGGGTTGCTTATAGGAGGGGCCTCCATGACTGGAGCCCTGACCTTTTGTTTGACACAGATCTTACTTTGATTGGTCTCAGGTCTGCGAAAGAGCTTTCACGTCGTAGGTGATCCTTGGTCCTTCCCCTAATATCAGTGAATCACCTGTGTGCCTTACTGTATATTTGGATCTGAGCTTTAGCAAAAATAGTGCGCCAAAGAGGTTGGAGTAAGGGAAGGTCAGATAACCCCACGGCTTTGAGAAACCTTGCTCGTCGTATGCTTTAAACATAATTAAATGTCTGAATACCAACACAGAGAAAAGAATCGCCAAAAATAGCACTCTAGCATACAAGAAATATATAAAAAAATGTATTCATCACATACAGATATAAATAATAAAATGTCTGACCAATTATTTGGGAGGCCCTACTAGTACTCTAGCTCAGACCAGTGCCAATATAGAGGTCACTAAACTGATCGAGAGATGGAGCAATTCCAGTCCCTCTCTTTCTTATCATGCAGCAGGACCATAGGGCTGGCAACAGTGGCGTAGCTAGACATTTGCGGGCTCCGGGGCAAAACATTTTCCAGAGTCCATTAATATTAATACTGACAGCAATTTTTTCTCCCTCCCCCATCCTCTATCTCATCATCCCTCCTCATCTCTCCCATCATCATATCTCCCCCTCACCATCATCATCTCTCCCCCCCACCATCATCATCTCTCTCCCCACCATAATCATCTCTACCCCTCACTATCATCATCTCGCCCCCTGCTCATCATCATCTCTCCCCCTCATCATCTGCTCTCTCCCCTCCTCCTCATTTCTAGGAGTAATAATAATAGTAATCTTGTCCATTACTGTACTGTATGTGTTGGGGAGGTGGTGATGTGGGGGGGGGGGGGATGGTTTTGGGGGTAGATGAGGTGGTAGTAGGGTTGTTGTTGTGTTTTAAAATATTTATTTTGGGTAGCAAAGATGGATGAAGGTCGTATTTGGCCCATGGTGGGTGTTTATGCCTATCTGGTGGGTAGCGGGAGGGGTAATCCCCTTCATTACCTTAGTGGTATTACCCGCTAAGGTAATGAAAGGGTTAACTCCCCCTGCAACACCCCACAAGACCTAAACAACCACCAAGGGCCAAACACCTTCACCCACCCACGCAACCCACAATAAGCTTGGCACTGGTTGTTAACACCTTCATTGTCTTAGCGATTAGCCACTAAGGTAATGAAGTTACCTATAAATGCATTTTTATTGCATGGGAGTCATGCCGGGGGTCTCTGGTGCTGATATTAATGGGTATCGGCGCCAGAGACTCCCGGCATCAATCCGATACAGGAAAAATGCATTTATTTTTCTAAGTTCTCTCTCACTGCCTTCTCTGCAGGTTCTCCCCAGCCTCACACCAACTTTTCCTGGCGTGAGGATTTTGGGAGAAACTCGCCATTCTAGAGCTACGATAGGCTTCGATAAGCTTATAGAGGCTAATAGAATTGCACAAGTTCCAGAATCTGCCGATAAGTGGCTTATCGCTGGTCAGCCGGCGATTTTTTTTTTGACGGCTGAAAATTTGGGCGAATAGCAGTAGGCATTTGGGCGAATAGCGGTAGGCATTTTGGCCAATAAGTGATCGATAAGTGGCTTATCGAGGCTTGTAGAATAGGCCCCTATTGAAACACAGATATGCATTACAAATACACACACTTTCCAACACAGACACAAACACACACACACTCACCAACACACACAAGGAACCGGCAGATGTAGAGAGGAGCAGCTATGGAGAGCTCCCAGCGCCACCTGCTGCACGGAAGTGGTTGAGCAGCCAGACAACCCTGCTCTCATCCCTCCTCCAGCTGGCCTGTGATCAGCTCTACACTCCACAGCCGGCATCCTCTCTCCTCCTACCGCCCAAGCCTGTCTCTATCAGAGGGGGGGAGGGGAGAGCGGGCCCCCCAAGAGCACGGGCTGCCCGGGCTATAGCTACGCCCCTGTCTGGAAGCGCCTGTCATTTTAAATGGGATATTGTGTAGAAATTGATTTGTTTAATCTTGGTCAATGTCTGGAGCTTATATGACTTGAATGTCCTGGATTCCTGTATCTGTTCAAAGGACCATTTCATGCTCTTTAAACAAGGGAGCCCTAAATTCAAAGTCAAACAACAGAGAGCTTGGCTTTAACGCCCATCGGTAGGAATTTAATTTAGCTGGGTGTTGTATCCATGCAAGCCAGACTCTGACCATCTGGACTTGGCTTATCTGCTCAATCACTAGAAACCAGAGTGAGTCCACCGTTCTGGCTCCCAGTTAACAGCCTGCAGAGCAGATTTAGAATGACCGGATCTTCATCAAACGATGAGTCCAAGCTTCCAATAAATTTTGCATATCTACCTACTATATTCAAATAAGTATTTTTGTCACATGATGGACCATTTTCCTTTAAAAACTCAAAATAGGAAAAATACAACTTTTTAAGCCCTTTTGTACACTGATCCTGTAATTTCATTTATTTAACAGTAATGTCATGTAAGGTATATATGGTTTTACTTACATTTCAGTGTACTGCAAAGAAGGGCCAGCATGTTCTATTTAAGTTGTTTTAATTAATCGGATATTATTATTTATTTTTTTATTAACTAAACCATGCAAAATATACAATATTTACAAAATTACAATGTTGACAAATAGACAGACTGATATTATATATATATATATATATATATATATATATATATATATATATATATATATATATATATATATATATATATATCTACTATATATTTCTGAAAGTGTCCTATGTGTCCGGGTCTGTATGTGTCTCCCTGTGCCCCTCCCCGTGTCCCTAGCGGCAATCTCATTGGACCTTGGGCCAGGCCAATGAGATTGCTCCCTTGGGCCGCCCGCCCCCGCACACCTCTCATTGGCCTGAGGCGGAGTGAAGGACACACACACACACACACACACACACACACACACACACACACACACACACACACACACACACACACACACACAGTCACAACACACACACACACACACACACACACACACACACACACACACACACAGTCACAACACACACAGTCACAACACACACAGTCACAACACACACAGTCACACACACACAGTCACACACACACAGTCACACACACACACACACACACACACACACACTGTCACACACACACACGGGGGGGGGTTACATACATTAGCGGGGCTCACAGTGTTAGCAGCACATCTCCCGCTCTCTTCCCCACCGGTCCCGGAGGCCCCGCCTCTCCCTGTTTCCCGCGATTTCACCCCCCCCCCCCCCCTCCACGTGGGAGCTGCCGGACGGGTGAGGGAGCTGTCGGACGGGTGAGTGAGCGGCCTTCACCTCCCCTCACCTCCCCTCACTCACTTCCCCTCCACCCCCCCCCCCGGCACCGCTACAGTCAGCGGGGGAGCGAGCGCGCGCCCGGGACACAGCGGGGGAGCGGCCACAACAAGCTGCCTCCCGCCTCAGATCCACGTGGGACCTGCCGGATGGGTGAGTGAGCGGCCTTCACCTCCCCTCACCCACCCCTCACCTCCCCCCCACCCCCGCTTCACCTCCA